>NW_022589706.1:35281410-35553844 GCF_004348235.1 Phoca vitulina
TCCCCCCCCCCCCCCCCCCCCCCCCCGTGTCTGGGTCTCCAGATTTCATTATGAAAGAGGCAGAGCCCATCAGAGAACTTGATCGGCAGCCAGGCACGGTTTTTCTTCTTCTCGTCCTTTGTCAGGTCTTTGTTCCGCCCCTGGCTACACTCTCACAGAACCACTTACTGGTGATTAAAAGGAGGGACCGGCGGTGGGGCGGGGCCTGCCGGGCGCGGGGGCACGGCGATTGCCTTCACCCTGGGGGGCTGCGCTCTAAGTGCCGCCTGCCGAGGACCCCACCCCCACCCCCCACGCCGCACCCGACGCCGCGGAGACGTCAGCGCCGCGCAGCCCGGGCTGCGGACCGACGGGCGGGCGGACGGCGGCGGCGGCGACCGCAGGACCGGGGGAGAGACGCGCGGGGCCCGGGAACCGCAGACCCGCAGCCTCCCGCCCCAGCGCCATGGACGGCCCCGACAACGCGACGCTGCTCTTCGCCCCGTCCTCGCTGCAGCCGGACAACTACACGCTGTCGCCCAATGCCAGCAGCCTGCGCCCCGGCTCGGACCTGCCCGTCGCCCCCACCTCCAGCGCCGGCCCCGGCCCCGGGCTCAGTCTCGCGCCCAGTCCCGGCGTCGGTTTCAGCCCCGGCCCCACGCCCACCTCGGAGCCGACGGCGGGCGGCTCGGCGGGCGGCGCGGCCAGCCTGGGCCCGTCCCTGTTCCCCCACCCCTGGGCGCACCCCCAGACCCCGTTCTGGGACACGCCGCTGAACCACGGGCTGAACGTGTTCGTGGGCGCCGCCCTGTGCATCACCATGCTGGGCCTGGGCTGCACGGTGGACGTGAACCACTTCGGGGAGCACGTCCGCCGGCCCGTGGGCGCGCTGCTGGCCGCGCTCTGCCAGTTCGGCTTGCTGCCGCTGCTGGCCTTCCTGCTGGCCCTGGCCTTCTCGCTGAACGAGGTGGCCGCCGTGGCCGTGCTCCTGTGTGGCTGCTGTCCCGGCGGGAATCTCTCCAACCTCATGTCCCTGCTGGTGGACGGCGACATGAACCTCAGGTACGGAGCTGTCTGGTCCTTGGGCATCTCTCGCACCCCAAGCAGCCACGCTGAGCCGCGGGTTCGAGACGCAGCAGAGAGGAAGGAGAGGCGGTTGGAGAGAGCGCAGGAAGAGGTGACGCCCGGGCTTTCGAAGTCAAGGCAGATGGGAGGAGGTAGTGCTGTAGGGGGAAAGACCTAGACGGGCAGCTGCTCTGACGGCCCTCCGACCATCTTCCCTGAGGGCTGGGCTGTCAGCGGAGGTCTCCGGCCTCTGGAAGACAAAGGGAACTGGGAAGCCTGAAGCTAGGTCTCGCCGGAAACGCAAAAGCAAAATAAGGCTCTTGGCCCCAATAAAGAAAGTGATCTCATATAGAGGACAATATAATTGAGTTCAGTCCAACAAGTCGTGTTCAGCAGCTTTGCCATGTCTAACAGGGTGCTTTGGAGGACTAAAAAAGAAGGATGTTCCTTGCCCTCAGAATCATCCAGACAGACTGTAGCCAGCTCAATAGGCTTTATAAAGCCGGGGCAACAGTTCTCAGATTCCCCCTGCCCCCAAATCTGGGGTTCCTGTTTCAGTTGGGCTTAGAGGTGCTGTTCTCTTGGCAGTTCCCTGGATGAAGTGGGTTCTCCCCACACTTCAAGCTCCAGACTTGCAGTCCTTTTCTCCTCTACCCAATGTGCAAGAGAGAGGTTACCCAATGTGCAAAGGAGATTCTTGGCACAGAGCCCATTCTGAATTCTGTTCATTCCCTTTTCTGCAGCATCATCATGACCATCTCCTCTACGCTTCTGGCCCTAATCTTGATGCCCCTGTGCCTGTGGATCTATAGCCGCGCTTGGATCAACACCCCCCTGGTGCAGTTACTACCGCTGGGGGCCGTGACCCTGACTCTCTGCAGCACTCTCATCCCTATTGGCTTGGGGGTCTTCATTCGGTACAAATACAACCGGGTGGCGGACTACATTGTGAAGGTGAGGTCGCTCTTCCTTTCATGTACTTAGTGTATTTAGAGAGTCCTTGGTCTCTGACCCCTGGCTGAAATGCTAAGAAATTTGGGAAAGAGGGATAAGGAAGAAAACTTGGCAGCCCTTGCATGGATAAACTTTAAAAAAAAAAAAAGTTTGTGCCACAAAGATAACTTCTGTCTTTTGGCATTCCAAAAACTCATAGCTTTAATTAAGACAAATTCACAGGAGGAAATATATCACAGGGGAAAGAGATATCAGTGCCATTAATTGGCAACATATTTTCCACTAACAAATCTTGCATCATTAAGAATCAAAGCAGATGAAATAAAATTATATGAATTGAATTTGTCCAGTATTTTAGAAATGTATTACTATCTTTTTAAAAAGTGGAACTCTAATTCTTAGAAACTCTGTAGATATTTCCTTTAAAATGTTTTATTAATTTTCTAAAAATAAGTTGACACTAATAAGACCAAAGTAATTTAAAAATCACATTGAGGCAATAGAATA
This sequence comes from Phoca vitulina, assembly GCF_004348235.1. Taxonomy (NCBI): domain Eukaryota; kingdom Metazoa; phylum Chordata; class Mammalia; order Carnivora; family Phocidae; genus Phoca; species Phoca vitulina. The sequence continues at coordinate 35,283,916 of NW_022589706.1, forward strand.
CACAAAATATTGACTTTAAAGCACAAAATAAGATTGGGTCCTGGATAAATAATGCAGAATATATAACCATAAGTAAATCTGTGTGGTTTTCCTTCCCCATTGCAGTACTGCATATGGTTTCTAAAGCTAGTGAAAGGATGAGAAGTCCTATTATTTTGTGTACTATTTCCAGTATTGCTTTATTAAAAAAAACAACTGGTGTTTTTTGAGAAGTAGAGATTTTGTAAAGTTGACTGGAGAAAAAATTAAATATTTGTCAACTGAGCTTTCTTTGAAAACTCAAAAATAGTAAATAAGAGTAAACCATGAATAGGACTCTCATTTTAGGAAGTTACTCAAAATACATAAGTAATTACTGTTAATGAACAGGCAAATTCATTTAGACAAGTGAAAAGAGTTTCTCCAATGTTTCAATTATGTAGATTTAAGAAGACATAATCTTTTGTGTTTTACTTATATTAATTAAATAAGTTAATTTTAAATAAATAATAGATGAATCTAAAATCTGATTATTCAGAGAAGCTAACTTTTATTAATATGAAAAATAAAGGGTTCTTTTATACACATATATCCAGTCTTGAGTAAAAAAATTGTGCTCTATAATAAACATACATTGGGGCGCCTGGGTGGCTCAGTCATTAAGCGGCTGCCTTCGGCTCAGGTCATGATCCCAGGGTCCTGGGATCGAGTCCCGCATGGGGCTCCCTGCTCAGCGGGAAGCCTGCTTCTCCCTCTCCCTCTCCCCTTGCTTGTGTTCCCTCTCTCACTGTCTCTCTCTCTCTCTCTCTCTGTCAAATAAATAAATAAATAAATCTTTAAAAAATATATATATAATAAACATATTTTGAATATAATAAATTTATATATACATGTAAATATACATATATTTTATATATTACATATATACCTACAAATAATCTTGAAATGCATTAAGAACACATTAAGCTTAATCATGAAGCTGATACTATTAAGCTAATACTATAAAACCTAGGAATTCTAGGGGCGCCTGGGTGGCTCAGTCGTTAAGCGTCTGCCTTTGGCTCAGGTCATGATCCCAGGGCCCTGGGATCCAGCCCCGCATCGGGCTCCCTGCTCTGCGGGAAGCCTGCTTCTCCCTCTCCCACTCCCCCTGCTTGTGTTCCTTCTCTCGCTGTGTCTCTCTCTGTCAAATACATAAAATCTTAAAAAAAAACCAAAAAAACACCTAGGAATTCTAAGAGAAAGTCAATCAAATAATCTATTCCCATGCTAAAAACAGATAAATATATTTAAGTAATAGACAATTCGGTAAGATTGGCTCACTTTGAATTTAGGGTGAACCTGTTCCTACTCCTAACTCATAAAGTATGCTATGTAACACTTTTACACTTTTGCAAACACTGTAAAATGATTCTTCAGTGTCAGTGCTCACCCAAATGATTTAAAATAGTTCAAAAGAAATTTTGGAGCCAATATTTTTACAATGAAGAATCAGATTTCCTGTCAAAGCTTTTGATGTGGACACACATCTTAATATAAGAAAACCCCAGGGGCGCCCGGCCGGCTCAGTCAGTGGAGCCTCCAACTCTTAATGTCTGGGTCATGAGTTCGAGCCCCACGTTGGGTGTAGAGTACTTAAAAAAAGTTTTGATTTATAATAGTTTGGTTTCGGCCTGTTGTACCTTTGTAGCTTGAGTACTTTATATACTAATTTCAGCACCCTCTAGCGTAGACTTTTTGTCCAGCCCAGATAAATTTTAAATAATTTTTAAAAGAGTATGAAGTATATGCCAATCCCACAGACTCCAAAGGGGTTTCCCCCAGATGCCCAGCAAACCAGAGGCAACACTTAAACTGTTCTTCTGGATCTCTGGTTTCCTTCACAGACACCTCCCAACCCCCACCCCCATTAAAAAAAAACAAAAACAAAAACTAGCTAACTACTAATCTGAGGGAGAACTAGGAGAGGAATTTTTAGGTTTCCACCTTACTATTTACGCAGCTTGTCTTACTTGAATGAGTGAGATGTAGCAGTCAGACATCAAGATGGTGCGGTGTCTCATACAGAGTCAGCTGTGCTGTATTTAAAATCCATCTATTAGATGTAAGAGTTTTTAGCATCATTAGAGATTTACAGGTGGGAGTTTTCTCATGAACAGATTGAAAAGGGGATGTTCAGAATTACAAAGAATTTCTCACTTCTGTTTACATTTTTCATTTACATAATCTGAGTTGGTAATTGTTTCAATATTGCTATCAATTCTCTGAAATACAAAGTATTTTGAAGTTTGAAAATATCACATGTAAGTTTCATAAATTTTAATAGCTTTTTATATCACGTGTAAAACCAGAACTAATTTCTTATGGAAAACATGGGGTCCTGTTCAGGGAAGGTAATGTTCATTTGCCCACTCTGTTCATCAGACCAGACCTGGTGTGTTGAGCTCAATTCTAACTGCTGTTTTTAAGAGGTACACGCACAAATTAAACACATGTTCAGAACCATCAGGACTCCCACCACAGAGTTACATGAAAGTCTGGAGACATCTACCTGAAGAAGAGTAGCCTTCCCCTCCTGTTTTTTGTTTGTTTCTTTTGTTTTGTTTTGTTTTGTTTTGTTTTGTTTTAGAGAGAGAGAGAAAGAGAAGAAGAGGGGGTGGGCAGAGAGAGAGGGAGAACCTCAAGCAGGCGCCATGCTCATTAAGGAGCCCACTGCCAAGCTTGATCCGTGAGATCATGACCTGAGCTAAAATCAAGAGTCGATGCTCAACCGACTAAGCCACCAGGCGCCCCTCCCCTCCTGTTTTTTACTTTTTATTTATTTTTTAAAGATTTTATTTATTCGAGAGAGAGAGCAAGAGAGGGAATGACGAGCAGGGGGGAGGGGCAGAGGGAGAAGCAGGCCTCCCCCCTGACCAAGGAGCCCAATGCAGGACTCGATTCCAGGACCCTGGATCATGACCTGAGCCAAAGGCAGACACCTAACCGACTGAGCCACCCAGGTGCCCTTCTGCTCCTGTTTTTTAAATAGGAGTCAAATAAATAAATAAGTTAATTAAACAAACAAACAAACAAGAGTCTGGTCTATGCTGCTCCTGAGCGTCTATCCAAGATAATGGCTAGTTGTTAGGGAAGGCAGATTGTCACTTGTCGTAAGGACAGGCCTCCAAACAATTAGAACTGTCCAACAAGGACCCGGACTCATCCTGAAGGCGGACCTACCCATCCTCAGAAGTACTTTGTCAAAGACTGCTGTGGCAAAGATCTCCATTGTGTGGGAGGTGAGCCTAGATGTGTCTCTTCTTGCAAGAGCCTAGGATTCGCTTGCCTGAATTCCGTATCAACTATCCTATTTTTGATGGTTTGTCTGTTCATTTTCTATTACTAGGTTTCCCTGTGGTCTCTGCTAGTGACGCTGGTGGTCCTTTTCATAATGACTGGCACTATGTTAGGACCTGAACTGCTGTTGAGTATTCCTGCAAGTGTTTACATGATAGCAATTTTCATGCCTTTGGCAGGCTATGCCTCAGGCTACGGCTTAGCTACTCTCTTCCATCTTCCAGCCAACTGCAAGAGGACCGTATGCCTGGAAACGGGTAGTCAGAATGTGCAGCTCTGTACTGCCATTCTGAAACTGGCCTTCCCACCGCAATTCATCGGAAGTATGTACATGTTTCCCTTGCTTTATGCCCTTTTCCAGTCTGCAGAAGCAGGGATTTTGGTTTTAATATATAAAGTGTATGGAAGGAAAATATCACACAAGCGAGATCCTCTAGATGAAGATGAAGATACAGATATTTCTTATAAGAAACTAAAAGAAGAGGAAATGGCAGACACTTCCTATGGCACAGTGAAAGCTGATAATTTAATTATGATGGAAACCACTCAGACTTCTCTCTGAACGTGAAGATACAGAGGCGCTTCTATCTTGCTGAAATATTACTTCATCGTTATGGTCTGTGGTAGTGAATATGGTTTACATAAAGGATAACAAATGGTTCACATTATCATACGTGTCACAATTATGATCTTCCCATTGTAAGGTTGCATTGGTGTATTAACCAAGCCTTTTCCCAAATTACAAATCAGTGTCATAATATAACTTGCACCTGGGACTGCTAGAGTTAAGCCAGAACATGTTAAATGTGCTCTTTGGTTTTTACCATTACCAATTTCTATGTTTCAAATATGTAAACTCCTAGAAAACAGGGTCTTGGAAATGTAGAATTCTGGTGCACTATCTTATATGAGTAAAAACATGCTATTTTTTTTTGTAAAGCATAATTTGAAAGCAATTTGTAAAGCATAATTGAGTTTAATGTAATTGTAAAAAAACCAAGTGCTTGCTCAACTTAGGAATACCAGACAGTGTTGAATTTTGAGCTGTATTAAAAAAAAAAATCCCAAAACAGGTCAACTAAGCAATGAAATACAGTATTTTATTGTCAAACCTGTGTCAAGTCAACACAAAAAGTACATTAATGTGTATCTGATGTCGATTAATAATGGACAACTAACATTCTTCCAGGGAACAAGGCATTTTCTTCTCAGTTGGGGACTGATTTGGTTTTTGCATTTATGTCGACACATCGCCAATCAGTTATCTTTTGGAGGGATAATTTGGTTAGGAGAATTTTAGTACTCTCCACCCCAAAAGACACCAATACCTCGTGGTACTCGCTTGAGGTGGGGGGTGGAGGGGAGGGGAGGACGTGCTCCAGGGGAGAAAACAATTAGCCTAGATACGGATGCCTTCGAGTGCTTTCCCTATGGAGTTCCCGAAAGGGTGCCAGGGGCGGACTTTTCAGAGCAGTTCTGAAATAATGAAACTAGAATCTGAGATCATAGGTAACAGACCCAAAACAGTTCCCCCAAACCTGTGCATTTTTGCTCACTAGCCAGACAGAGGCACCCAGCTTCGCCTCAGCTTCCCGGGCGGCGCAGGCACGTGGAATCATCAAGGCCCGGGGACCACCTGGCTCGGCTAATCCCGGTGATTGCGCTCTTTTGCTGGTATCCTCTTCACCTCCGGCGGGCTCACTCACAAATCAGTTCCTGCAGCACAAAGAAAGCAGTCTTTCCCCATCACCGAAGGGTGTTTGTGCCGACCTCCGGGTGTGGAAAATTTCCCCACCGAGAAGGTCAGGGACAGGCCGCCTAGGCGGGGACTCCGGGACCCGAGCCGGCGACGGGCAGGGTGCGGGGGGCCGCGCAGCGAGGGGAGCGGCGTGGGGGGGGCGGTCGGCGGCCGGCTGCCTCCGCAGGGCTGCCTATTTAGGGCAGGGCGGCTTCGGGAGCGGCCCGGGCTGCGCTTATGGCTGCCGTGGGGGATGAGGTGCTGGACGGTTACATGTACCCGGCGTGCGTCCCCTACTCGTACCCGTACCCCTACCCGCCGGCCGCCAAGAGCAAGGGCGCGGCGGGCGGGGGCGGCTGGCGACACCGGGGCGGGGGCTACGCTCCCGCGTCGTCCTCCTCGTCGTCCTCCTCTGCCGGGGCGGCCGCGTCCTCTTTCCCGGGCTGCGGGCAGCTGACGGCCGCCGAGTACTTTGACAGCTACCAGCGGGCGCAGCTCATGGCCCTCCTGTCGCAGGTGAGCCCGGGCCTGGGCCCGCGGCCCCACAGGGCCAGCAGCCGGGACGTGGCGGTGCAGGTGAACCCGCGCCGCGACGCCTCGGTGCAGTGCTCGCTGGGGCGGCGCACGCTGCTGCGCAGGGCCCGCGACTCCGGTCCCCTGGCCGGCCCTGGCCTCGAGGGTGCGGGCGGCGGCGGCGGCTCGGCGTCCCCGCAGCCGGCGCGCCGGGGCCCGGAGCAGGGCAGCCCCCCGAGCGGCGCCCCGCGGCCCGTGCGCTTCCCGCGCACCGTCGCCGTGTACTCGCCCGTGGCCTCCCGCCGCCTCACCACCTTCCTGGAAGGGGCCGACAGCGCGGCTGGGGAGCAGAGGCCCGCGGCGCCGGAGGGAGAGCGGGAGCCGGCGCCTCCGAGGCCCCGGGGCCCCGAGGAGGGAGAGGGGTCGGCGAGGAAGTCGCCCCAACGGCCGCGGCCCGAAGAGGAGGAAGGGGACGAAGACGAGGCCCAGACCGCGGTGCGGACGAGCTGGGAGCCGCCGGTCGCCGGGCCCGGGCTGCCGCCGCGGGCGAGCGGGGCAGGGGAGGCGGCCCGGCGGCGCGCGCCCCGGAGTCCGGAGCAGCCCCCGCCGGTGGGGCGGGCCCAGGACGCCGCGGGCGAGAGGTCGTCGCCCCGGAGCCCCGAGCAGGCCAAGGAGCGGCCGCGCTTCCAGGTGAGGCCCAGGCGGCCACGGGCGCGTGGTCTCCTCCCGGCCCTCGCCCCTCGCCCCGTGGCTGCGCGCCACCCGTGGAGGGCCGGCTTCCTTAGGGGCGGGCCACGGCTGGGTGCCTTTTCGCAGCCGCTGACAGCGGCAGGGGAGCGGCCTTTCCCCACCGCAGAATTCCACGAGCGCAGCCTGCTTGTTGGCGGCGATTGTAAAACGGGCCCCACAGGTTGGCGAGAGACGCCCTGGTCACCCTCCTATTCCGAGCCCATTGACTGTTTAAAAAACAACAACCCTGACCGTGGACGCGGAGTCGGGTGTTGATTCCTCATCTGGACGATCTAGGAGGGGTGCTCAGCAGAACATCCTAAGGGGAACTGGGTGGCAGGAGAGTCGTTTCCTGAGGATCGCACTCACCTCTCTGAACTCAGTGTGGCAAAAAGCCCTAACCGTCAACTACTGGGGTCCTGGTCAGCTCTTCCCTGATTCTTGCCCGAACTTCCCAAGCTCCTCCTGGAAGCTAGAGCTCTTGACGTGCCTCCCTTGGGATCTTTTCTTGCTCCTAGAAAGTACCCTTATTCGGGACCTCAGCGTTGCTAAAGCACTCGGGCCACTGTGTCTGCTGCCTGAGCGGGGCAGGCGTGGGGTGGGCTCCCACGGGCCGACCCTAAAGGGCTGGAGTGCGCGGGGGGCAGTGGTAACGCGGAGAAGTGGATAAGGCCGAGGTAGGTAGTGCGAGCCCTGGAGGCCACCTTTGGGGTCTCTCGCACAGTCAGCCCAGGGCTGTTGGGAGCAGGGGAGGAGAGGCGGAGGGAGTCCAGTTGGACAGAAGCTGTGTGTAATTTAAGCCTTGTGTAATCTTGCCTCCTAACTTTCCTGGACCAATGTTTGCTCACCTATGAAATTGCTCTAGAATTGGCAGGAACTTTGGAGAGCACTTAAAGGCCTAACCCCAAACACCTGTTTCTCACGGGGAGGGGGAGATGAGAAGCTCAAGAATAAGACAGTACTACTTTAGTTCATGTTAAATATGAATTCTGGTTTATCCGCAATTTAGATTCCTAGCACTGTTGGAAATTGAAGAACCAAGCGGATCTGGAACATGAACCTTTTTAGGCTCCTGCTCGCTTGTGTGCTTGATTAAACCATTAGGTCACCTAATTACTACATTATAGAGACCAATGGGCAAACCTTGAGCCCACTTTCCTCCATGATCTGGAATGAGGTTGCCAATTTTAAGTAGCAAATCGGTCCTTCCCAGCTTGTGAAATGAAGGCTAATTTAAATATCCTGTGAGTTAGATGCTGGTGTCTTTCTCTTCAGTTCTTAGAGCAGAAGTATGGCTACTATCACTGCAAGGACTGCAACATCCGATGGGAAAGTGCCTACGTGTGGTGTGTGCAGGGCACCAACAAGGTAAGAAACCGCGGAATCGGCATCTTTTTGACATTGGTGTCGAGAGGGTTTTGCTTCACGTTTCCCCTCTCTCCTCACAGGTTTACTTCAAGCAGTTTTGCAGAACTTGTCAGAAGTCTTATAACCCTTACCGAGTGGAGGATATCACCTGTCAAGTAAATCAAATACTCACACTTTGTGTCTGAACTGGGTAGCTGGGAGAGGGTTTTGGTGGAGCTTCTTGAATGGATCCTGAGAGAGGCTAGGTTCCCAGTGACCCTAGGTTTTGACTGCTTTTCAGTGGGGATTGTGGAAGTAATACTCAACCGGGAAACTGGGCCTTGGCGGTCTTGTTTCCTTCTGTCCTTGCAAGTCTTGGTTATGTTAACCTCTTTAGACGCTGTCCCTTCTCCCGCAACATGGAAGAATGTTTGCCTTACCTGGTACTCAGTCTAATGTAGGAAAGCAAATCAAAACCTAGAATACCTTTCTGCTGTCATGAGGCTGCCTGTTCTGCCCAAATGCTTTGTTTGGAGCACATACGCCACTGAGGATACTCAGTATAAGCATGGGGTTTGAAAGTTTCAGTCCTGCCTGAGTGCTCGCGAAGGGAGGATGATTTGTTTCAGAGTAGATTTAAGCTGCCCAGCTTTATGGCTAATGAGTGACCTTGCTGGTTTACTTTTAACTAAGCACTGCACTGTGGGAAGCGGGTTAGATAATCTAAGGAAAGAGGTGACTAAACTTTTTTTTAAAGAGCTCAATGGTCTGTAGTTCTTATTAAAGATTTTATTTTCGAGCGAGTGAGAGAGCGCAAGCAGAGGCCAGCTGGAGAGGCGGAGGGAGCCCGACGCGGGGCTTGATCCCGGCCCCTGAGATCATGACCGGTTAGCACACGGTCTCGGAACCTGAGGTGTCAGTTGACACAGCCTAATCCACGTACGGCCCTCAAGCTGGACGTTGGAAGCCTCCACTCTAGGGTAGGAAGAGAGCCCCCAAGTATGGCAAACGGTTTAGACTCCCTTAGATGAGGGCAGAGTAGGGTGAGGCCCTAAAGTAGGATGCCTCAAATGCCGTGCTCCTGCCTCAGGGGTTTCTGCTTTGCTTTTGGTGTCCGCTTCAGGTCATTGGCAGCAGGTGTGTGTGGGGAGGCAGGGTCCGCCCCCGCCGCTGGGCCGCATCCGCAGCTTGCGCCTGGCAGCCGGCACCCCTTGGCTTTCCTTGTCTGACTCCTCTCCCGGCTGGTTTCTTCTCCACCCTTCAAGTGCAGAAAGAGATTTCCTTCTACCTGTGTTTCAAGAGAAACTTCCCAAGTCTGAACTGAATCTTCTGCAACACGAGAGCACGACTAGCTGGTTCAGCACCCTCTATTCCTATCCTATCCTTGCTGGAAGGGGTGCGGATGGGACAAGATCAGCACAGGGCCTTGCGTCGAGTGCATTCGCGAAGTGTTTGAAGGGACTAGAAAAATAACAAGTCTGAGGAAGTCCCCACAGGCTTATCTTCTGTATGTGCTTCTCACTTTGGTTTTTCAGAGTTGTAAACAGACTAGATGCTCCTGCGCTGTAAAACTCCGCCACGTTGACCCTAAAAGGCCCCATCGTCAAGATTTGTGTGGGAGATGCAAAGGCAAACGCCTGTCCTGTGACAGCACTTTCAGCTTCAAGTATATCATTTAAATGAATGTTAAAAAAAAAACCCAAAAAACAATGGTCCTACTTGAATGTGAGCTAACGGAGCAGACAAGTTAGCTTTTTTTCCTGCTCCTTTCTGCCTCTCCCTTCTCAGAATACTTCATGCAAGGCTGTATTTTTGACAAAGCCTTCAAATAAAAGTATTGCAAAAACAATCGATAAATTGCGTAAGATGTATTTTTGCTTTGTTTTGAAGTTTAGGAGAGCTGCTCTTCTAACAGTCTGCATCTGTCACTTTGTTAGAGGGCCTCACAAGTATGAGGTTTACTGCTCCCGTGTGGCTGTGGGGCTGAAGCTTCTAAGCAAGATAGTGATCGAATGAAAAGCCACCTAGCCATTAAAGTAACGTTCTTCTGGGGGAGGTGGAGGCGGAGCCCAGCCTTGCTGGACGAGGAGAGTTAGGGTTCTGCCTCTGGGTTGCTCCCGAGCGGCTGGCTAGCTGCGGCTGGGGGCTGTGAACTACACGGTTTCACGGAGGGTACAGGTGGGGACTGGAACAGGGTGGCCAAGGGCAGTTTCTTTAAGCTGTTACCACCTGAAGTCCAGTGGATCAAGTTAACTTAAATAGGCCTCCTAAACGTACTTAGGGATTTCAAGTTAGTTAACAGACTGTTAAGGCTGGGTTTTTGTCTTGCAGTTCTATAACTGCAAACTAACATAGGAATTCTCATCCTATCTGTGCCTGCTAGCTTCCGACATGATTCCCAAGAAAATACTAAGGACCTGCTCCCGGCACGCTCCTGGTGGGGGATGGCATGTTGGCTAGGGCCTCGGGATTTTAGTATCAGAGTTGATTATTGGTTTAATGGTTACAGAAATCATGTAACTGGAACCAGGTGCTAATTATGCCTCCGTCCAATTTTCTAATCCTCTCATTTGAGTTAACCCTTACGACCTCAGAGGGTAGTCTAGAGAGATGTTTGTTAACCTCTTGGGTGCATGGGTGTAGACAAATGTAAAGAACCTAGAATGAATTTGAGGTCTCTAGAACCCTTAGAGCAATGGGAAGTCCCCTCTGCATCCACATGAACCAGGGAAGGTGCTTGTAAAAACAGACTGAGGCCCCTGTCCCTTCAGAATCACAGTCTCGGTGTGAGGCATTTTAGCAAGCACCCTGGGTGTTGTTTGTTGATGGAATTGAGGTGTGGAAACTGCTTGAGTCAGCCTTGTACTTCAGAAGAACACAGATGTGGCCTCTGCCCTTCTGGACCTTCCAGTGCATCGGGTAGATGGCCATTATTTTCTGCATTAAAAAAAGGTAACATGGAGTTTGTCACATAATATGAAAGAGCTACTTAGGTGCTTATAATAAATGGGGGATCAGATTTAGGGAGGTCAGGGAAGGCTTGCCTGAAAAATGACACTTGGGCTGACCTGAAGTTTGGGTGAATTGAATTAGGTGAAGGAGAAACTTTTCAGACCAAGGTAGCATGTGCAAAGGCCCAGTGGTAGAGCAAACCAAAAGGAAACCAAAGTAGTAGAATACTTTGGAGGACAGGGATGGGCATGATGGCAAGTGACACTGGTAGGCCTAGACTGGGAGGACTTTTTAGACCTTGCTCAGGACTGACTGGTCTTTGTCATCCAAATTCCCTGAAAGGTTTTAAAGCTGTGGTAGGACACAGATTTATCTTCAAAAAGAAATAAATAATCACAGTGGATGCCTATAAACAAGTAAGACTTGCAAAGACCAGGTAAAATGGTGGTAGGACCAAAGAGATGACAACTCTAGATGTGGGGGAAGGTGATGTTCTAACACCTGTTCCTATGGATTTGGTTGAAGGTAGGGACAGGGAAAGGACACTTATTTGATTCATGGCATGCAAGTGTACTCAGTAAACACCTGAGTAAGGGAACAATCGAAATACACCTGTTAGGGAGTCCTAAGTCTACTAATACGGGTAGTTAAATCGTTCTTTAAACTTAGGAAAAGTAATGGCAAGCTCTTAATAGAGCAGCTAACCTATTTTACATTTGAGGTAAAGCAAGGATCAAAGTAGGTTTTACTTAGTGTGCATTGGACAAAGTGGCACAAAAACATCTTTGTTATAAAAGTTGTGCTAACATTTTAGCAATTAGCACTGTCAAACTGTACAAAGGAAATGTGTGTATATGTGTATACGTGTGTGTGTATATTTAACGAGCGACATTGACTAGAAGGAAATACCCCAGAATACTGTTATCTCTGGTTTCCAGTGATTCTAGTTTTCTTTACATTTCCTACATTTGCTAAGGTGACAGTGGATTACTTTGGAAAAAATTTTAGAATGCCATCAAGTACAATTACATTGATTCTAGTATCTTCTTTCTTTTCATTTAGATTATGCTGGCGTGGTGTGTGAGCAGTTCACTTGGACCTAAATGAGGAAAACTTACTCTGGCTTTGGTGAGTTTGTTCCAAGAGAATGTTTATTTCCTAAATTTATGGTAGATTGTGGGTTGTATCACACCCTCTATATCACTGAAAGTAGAAAACAGTTTCTAAATTGTGTTTAAAAAAAAAAGCTTTTGGCTTCCTATTTTAGAAGCAGAATGAAAAAACTTCCAGCTCTCTTCTCTTGGTGTTATTTTACAAGCTAGTATTACTATTTAAAAAAATGATCAACTTAGTGGGCAAAAGAAAAAGGCTGTATGAGCACAAATGGCTCTGTTTGGAACTACACAGGGTATTTAATAAATTAAGCATCTGGTATATTTTGTTAAATGCAAACTTTGGATTCAGAGGAGCAAACTAGTATAGGTTTTAGGAAAACTCAATTGCAAAAGGACAATCCTACTTACTTTATATTTGCATTTTTGCTTTCTGTAGGTGTATTTATCTTATTAACTTAGCTACATAAACATGAATAGGAAATTTCAACTGTTCAAAGGTTTGGTTTGGGTAATGAATTAGTCAACCTAATCTGTTCTCAACTTTGTTCTCCCCCTTTTCGGGAAGGTATGTTTAAGAATGAGGATAATATTTGAAAAGTTTCTGCATGATGCACACAATCATCATTCATCCTTAAAATACAACACAGATCAACAGCTACAATGCTTTTTATTTTAACAAAAAGGATATAAGGAGGGTGAGAAAATAGGGGATGGTACGATAGGATATAAAGTGTGGGGTGTCTCTGGACACCATCCCTCTCTTCCTGCCCCACACCTAAAAGTTATTAAATAATTTAAAGGACACCATTTACAGTACCAGAACACCATTAAAATAATTTGTGTGTGTTTTATCAGGGTCAAAAAATACAGTGATTATGAATGTGCTGTGACCAGTTATGGATTTTACAGGTAACATAACTCTAGTCAGCAGTCCAATGGCGTGCACAGTGCCTTCAATTAATGCACTTGAGCATAATTACATTTCTGGCAGGGTCCACACCCCCAAGAAAAGGCAAAGCTAAGCATTTCATTTCTACATTCTAAACTCTGGAGGCACAGAGCCCCGTTTAAAAGAAAAGTCACAGTGGATAAGAGATGCCTATAAAAAATACAAGGTGTTCCTTTCAAATCAGAGGAATTGTGGGACTACATTCATTTCTTTTACAAAATGCTATTTAAAAAAGGACAGAATCCAGTTCATGTTATGCTACAGACTTCGACAGGAGTTAAGTATATTGCATGTGTTGGTAGTCAGTCTTCAGGCTTCCTTTCATTTTCCCCCATAGCCCCAGGTTCCTTCTGGGTGAGACACATGAGTCCTGAATAAACATAGAAAAATGTGTTTGCATCTCTCTTCTTGAATTTTCTGCAGACTTCGGAGCCCGCAAGTCATGTATTCTACCATCAGTGACCACAATCTTTTCTTTAGCTTTGTACACCTGTTCTTGTCTAACAGTGCATTGCAAAAATGTACAATACTGGTTTTAATCTATACAGTTTCTATAATAATTATGGAGTAAAATAAGTTAACGTTTCTAAGGAGAAGAGCTGCCGGGCAGCATACATCTTTATTTTACATTTTTAAGTCTCTGCAGGCATCTACTTTGGTTAGTTATCAACAATCGTCCCGTAAGCACTGATCAGAGAACTGAGCAGCATTCCAATAACATTAACAGATATATTATTTCTTTTCAAAATACCGGGAAAGCCCAGCTTTAAAATAGTATTAAAATGTTCTAACATTTACACACTATGAAGAGTTAGAGCTAATAAAATAAAATTTCTTCAAAAATAATCTTGCAGTGCTCTTTCAGGCATGCTCTGACACGTTATCCCCAAACATCCATACCTTGAAAATAGGACTATCACATACTCACACATCCCAGCTCACGCACACGTAATCCCTTATACAGACTAAAAAACAAAACACCCACGCCCTTATCCCAGGTGTTGAAAAAAAAATCAATGGTTTTTGCAAAGAAGTCTTTCTGTGTGTGTCTATCCGACTGAAGGTTCTTCATGTAGATGATTAAGCATCAACTGTAGAGTATGCTTCTGGCTGCTGGAAATCCACACAGCTTTGCAGGTCTTCAGCTAAAATGAACGAGCCTGGATTTTAGCCTCATGTCACCTGCTTTCCATTGTCTCCGTATTAGAGGCCATTATTGCAAACAGTCTGGGAATTCTCTTCTTTCTCCAGAAAGTAATGTATGCATCACTTTTAGCCCTTTTCTTTTCACATAGGTTAAGTAATAATTAAAAAATTCCTTCTTCATAGAGTTAATTGTGAGAGGTATTGGCAGCTGTTAGAATTTTCTTCAGATCTTTGATTTTGACGTTCTTTATCTCGATAGAAGTTGGACAATAGTTACTCGTGTTGTGGATGCTGCCAGGAAGTTATCTGTGAACTGCAAGGGTTCATAAAAGGTGCCTGGTAATATTCTTCATCATCTTCAGGTTTGTTTCTTCCCTAAATGCCTGAAGTTTCTCAGAATCCAGTGCTCACCAAATTTCCAATTGGTTTGGCCTGTGCTAAAAGCTGGTGTGATTGCACCATGCGTAGAGACTCTCTTATTTCTAGATTAAGTTCCATCAATTTGTAGTTGGCTTCTGACATGTCCAGGTCAGAGCCTATAACCGCAAAGCTTCCCGTCTGGCCCAGCGTCTGATGATGGAAATATATGTGTAACAGCGTCTGCACAGGGTCGTCTTCACAGCTGCCGAAGATATCACTGGGCCAGAGAGATCTGAAATACACAATATTTTTAAGTCCTGAGACTCAAGCAATTATTAAAGTTAGCTACATTTTAAATTAATACCTATAACAAAATTTCCTTGTGAATCATTGAGGATCTGTTTTAATATTTGAGCAAATGTATTACCCAAAGTAGAGGAGTGAACAAAGTCTAAAAGTGGTGTCATTTCAGTGATAGCTGTAGAAAATACCAGTCATGCTTTCATAAAGACGGAATACTGAAACATCAAATCGAAAGCCCAAACCCAGTCATTGTAAAATCCCAGTCTAGGTGGAGAGGTAGGAAATCCCTTCACATTTTACCTGAAAGCTTTTACTTGTGCGACAGCTGATATAAATTCCTTATTTTTCAAAGTTTCAATTAATGAATGAATGGCAGTTTCTATAGTGGTTTGTGCGGCTTTGGAAAGGTCAATTTCTTCATTTTCTGAAGCAGACTCTGCTTCTTTGAGGATATTTTCCAGCTGGGCTAGTTCCTCAGACATGTTGATGACCTAAAACAAATAAATATACCTTAAAAGGATCTATTTGTATGTTAAGTAACAAAAAGGGCATTTAATTGGCTGTAAAGATATGTCTGATGATAGGAGTAGCTTCTCTTAAAGATTTGCAAATGTTAAACTTAGTAGTTAAAGGCAGTTAATACTTCAAGTTCTCAATTCAGTAGACTACCAGTCATCTTTAAATACTCTTGATAAGGTGATAAGGGCACCTGGCTGGTTCAGTTGGTGGAGCACGTGACGCTCGATCTCGGGGTCGTGAGTTTGAGCCCCACATTGGGCACAGAGGTTAAGAAAAAAAATAACAGGTTGTAATAAATATGATAGATGTAATAAAACCGGTTGTAACCGATGTTTATATTGGTTTTAACATGTGGTATTACATCTTGGATAGTAAAAATCATTCACTGTTGGGGGGGGTCATGAATTTTTGAAAGTCTTTATATTTTAAAAGATCATTTACCCAGTGCATTTTATATAAACCAGTATGTATTTTTTAAATTGATTTAACCATTTAACAAAAGTGAAAGCATTTCCTGTTTCAGTACCAGCTTTGACAAGGGGGCAAAAAGACTAATGTCACTACCTTTGCACCTATTCCTTACATGATTTCCAACATTCAAAGTGTTTTTGACATGTTGGTTCTTATGTGCATCACTAGAACTACAAAAATATATGGACAAGATGTTAGGGGAGTTCCATAATTTAACTGTGTCTTTATTCAGCTGATGTGCTTTCCTTGACTTTTGGTTACAGATGATCTGTCGTTGCTGCTGTGACCTTTAAGGTCTTGAACCTTTCAAGACCGCTGGCTATCTGTCTGCTGTTTTATTTACTGACAGGTCCCAAAATAGCACATCGTGTCTAAAAAGACAATTCTGAAAAAAAGCATTCACCATTAAGTGACTTTTGACATAAGCTCTCCTACAAGGAATATATGTATTGTATTTTAATATTCTAGAATCAGTGATTCCTACTACAACTAAATATTTACCTCTGCTTCATTTTTTATTGTATTTACTTGGCCGATCAGTTTGCAGTAGGCTTGGAACAGAAGCAGCAACTGAAAATGCAGTTTATATAACCTTCGGCAGAGCTCCAGTTCCTAGAAGTAAGTAAATAACACTGCGTTAAATTCAGGTGCCATTGTCCATGCTGTTTGATTAGACAGTACATTTCCAATAAAAATTTATAAGTAAATACGTTAAAAATTATCTTGGCATTTATTTCTCTGCAGTAAGCAAGTTAATGTAGTGTGAAGCTGATGAAAGATGCTTTGAAGACTGGGATTAAAATACAATTTAAAGATTGTTGGTTATTACATAATTCATTTAGTGAGAAGCACATTTTCACATTAGAATTTTTCTGTAGGCAATATATAGAATGCTTTAAAAAGGATTCACTTTAACTTAAAATTCATAATGAAAAAAATGTACAAATGTATATACTTTTGCCCCCTTGAGATGTATATCGTGCTACATTTATCAACAAATGTTTGATAAAGCAAACTGGATTACCTCTTACCTAAAAATGAATTCATTTTTCTAAAAAAAAAACCCCAAAACCTTGTGATCTCATTGAAATTGAAATGAGACCATGAAATTAACATATGCACTTATGATTTTTAAAATTAAGTTTAAAATGTTAGTTTATAGATGTACAAAAAAGGGGACTGCTAGTTGTACGTATCAGAAAATCTCTTTAGAGGACCAACATTTCATGGATTAGGGCTATGCAGAATTGAAGCACACTCTTAAAGTAGTCCATGACAAAACATTGCTAGGTCACAAATGGCAAGTGAAAATCAGTTTGTCTGACATGGTAAGTCTATAAATTAAGACAGGTCACTTACTGCTAGAATTTCCATTTGCTAAGCAAGAAGGTGATCGGGTCACAAAAAATACAAAGGAAGAAAAAGACCAAGAATTAGTGTAAGAAATCATTTTAACTAGGGTCACAGATGTCCCAGGCAAACTGAAGAACATTTACTTTCATCCAAAAGAAAAATTTGATATTTCCAGAATAAAACTTTTTATACACTTATTGTAACAACCCAGGGTGTTTTAAACTCTTTGCCAAATAACTAAATGACATGTAGGCTATAATTTATTTCTTGTCTGAAAGCTACACAGGACAAAACTGAACTAATGGGATCTAGGAAAAGTTGGCTAGTATAAGTGATCTAAGAAAAAAAGCAAATGTCATAAAATTTCCATCAGTAAAGTGGAAAATTTCTGATTAGAAAAATAAAAAATGAATTGCTGTTTTTAGAAATGAACTGGCTTATAATCTTATAAATATCCATGAGAAGATTATCTTTGGTGTGGGTCTAGGCTTCCTACCCTTACTAATTAGGTCCTATGTTGCCCTAATTGGTGTTGAGTCAGAACATAAAATATCAAAAGCCGATGTGCATTTTAAAATGCATTCCAAAATGCAATTTAGTGAACTTCAGAAGTTCAGCCCAACTAGGTTTGAGTCAAATGAGATGATGTATGTAAAATACATAGCAAAACATCTAATTTAAGGATTATTTAAAAATTATTAAAGTATCTATAGCCACTTGGACCTAGTCTCTAGTCCATTCTAAAGAATGATTTCTAATTAAAATAGCAATTGCTGTAACGTAAATATTGCTTCTAAAAGTCCCTTTGAAGTCAGCTTTTCTAAACAGTGTCCTCTGAAGGACTGTTTATATAACATTTATTCCTATCAATTTAGAAGGGATTTGCTAAGCAAAGGTGAACTTTAGCTCCATTCTGCTTCCTTGTAAATTATGTGGATAGTCATTCAGTGAATGTTAGTTGAGCATAATCCAATGTCAAACATATTAGCATATCTAAATTTGAGGTTCTACTTTGTACGGTTTTATATGGAAACTAAACCATTTGAGTTTCAAATACTTTTTCTCACTTCCATTAGCGTGAATGATGGAACTGGCTCTCTGTGCATCACTCACAGCATCTACTCTGGGCTGTAATGGGAAGGAAATCATGGCAGGGGCGCCTGGGCGGCTCAGTCGGCTGAGCAGCCGACTCTTGATTTCGGCTCAGGTCATGATCTCAGGGTCATGAGAACGGAGCCCCGCATCGGGCTCCACGTTCTGCAGGGAGTCTGCTTAAGAGTCCGTCTCCCTCTCTCTCTCTCCCCCTCCCCTGCTTGCTTGCTCTCTCAAATAAATCAATCTACGATCACAACTGTAGGAGATAACACAAATGTAATTAATTGTGTAGCTCTGAATTACCGGAAATTACTCTATGCCAACTTTCCAGATTTAAAATTCTTGATTTTTAAGTATATTGAAATTGGCAGGTGTGGGTTTTTTTTCATCTAAAAATTATTATGCAAAAGAATTCTGGTACACAGGGACAGATACTAGTAATGTTGTGTAAAAAGTGTCCCCAATCTCAAGGAGCTGAATATAAAAGGAGAGAGAAGATATAAACTAAACTCTTAAGTGTACAGTTTTCAGTTTTCACTTAGAAAGCCTTGAGCTATATTAACCGACTTAGGCTCTTGGAGATGGAACTCATTTACTTCAAGGCAGAGGGATGTAAGAAATCACTTTGTCTAATCACCTAATTTATGTAGGAAAAAGTTTATATTACATGCTCAAACCATGCAGTTAAACAGTGGCAAAGATAAAACCAAAGGCTCCAATTCTAGTTTAGGGTTAATTCCTTATTTTCCCTTGTTTCTTTCTTTACACAGGTGATTTGACCATTTCCTTGTAACACAGTACAGGATTTGGAGTCAGCCTGCCTAGATTTGAATCTTAATTCTAACTTTTCTTACTGATTTTAGATACATTGGCTTCTTTGAGCCTCAGCTTCCTCATCTGCAACATGGGGATAATAATAGCATCTACCAGACATCGTTGTAAGGACAGAGATACTGAATGTGAAATGCATTCTACTATTTTCTCAACATTTCAGTTTAAAAAAACTTCACATTTTTATTATAATCATACAATAACTTTTACAGTGACTAGAAATGCTTAACAGTGTAACCAATATTGAAAAAGACTGGAACTCTGATGTCAATGCAGAAGTTGTTAATTTTAATTGATGACTGCATCTTCCCCCATATGAACCTATATTCCTATTAGAATAATTTGTAGGGCTTAATTTATCCTCATTTAATATAATGTGTTATATACATGTACTTTAAGAAAATATGTTACTCTTATTTTCACTGACTTTTATACTATAAAAAAGTTATAATTTATCCAATCACAATTTCACCTTTAGAGAGGCCAACATGAATGTATATAATGTTACTCTCAGGTTTGTTTTCCCAACTAGACAATTTATCTGCAGAATACTAATGCAGAACAAAAATTTTTTGAAGAGGCAGATGCAGCAAGTACAATCTAACTTGGACTGTCTAGATATCCATCAAGCTTATCTGCTGAATGTTATTAAGCTTCAGTCACAAGCTGGTCGTTCATTTTTATTAAAGTGAATTTTTCATTACTAAGCCAATATTTCATTGAACCTAACTTTGACAAAGATTGTTCTGATAACAAAAATGAAAAGTGTTATAAATTTTATTTTTAGGATTATCAAACAGGGACATTTGAACACAATTTTACCTGATCTAGAGATATAGCAAAAGTACGAAGAGGAGACTTACCTGTGCATCTGTGTTTATCCTATACAGGTCTTCTTTGGCACCAAATGTCCTCTTACAGTTGTCTAACCACTAAAGAAATAAGTAACCGTAAATGTTAACATGGTGATTGTACAATGCACAATGAAATTGGTAATAAAACAGCCTGTGTGTATAAAACAACTTTAAAAGTTAACCTGAAGTTCTGGGATTGGTTATAGACCGAGCCTTCAATCTCCACTTGAGCCTAATTATTTATATGCAACAAACCAGAGCAGGATAATACTGTAAACACAATGAGATGCACACACTGTGGTGCTTTACTCACAGAAACGCAATGAATAGTCTGCTCTTCTAGAGACTTGTGGTGCTCCATTTCAGTAAAGAGTATTCATTTTGCAGATTTTATTGGAAATCTTCACAACCTATACCTGACCTTTGTCTAATATAAGATGGGGAAATAAAAGATGTGCTTCCCACTGGAAGCACAATTTAATAAAGGCAACTTCAAATTACCAGGTCTGTTTGCTTATCAGAAGTGTAATTCTCAGAAGACTGGTGTCCGTTTTAATTAGTGAAACAGAAACCAAAATCCATTTTAAATCTTGTTTTTACTTCTTTTCCTTTTTCTTCCTTTTGGACAGTAATGAATGACAAACATGTTATCTCCCAAGAATATTGGATATAGAAGGCATGTGTGGTTTTCTTCCTTACCCACGGGCTATTCCTAAAGTTGGCTATTTATTTAAGGTATCTTTTCTTTGGTCAAATAAAAATAATAGTATTGTAGTTCAGTGGGGGAAAACACTGGAGTCATGGAATGTCCGAGCTGAAATAAAAGCTAAGAGCCTCCAAGTGAAGCACCTAGGTTTTGACAGTTTGATATTATTGTCTGTTCTTCTTACTTCCTAGTTCTTTGTGGGCTATTCAACATAAACTAATATATGTAAGAAATCATTAAGACTTTGAGAAAAACTATTAGCTACATTAAGTATACTCTCTGAAAATATCTCGGTACTACTAGGCATTTAAAACGCTCAACTGTAGCTTAACATTCTACATGCAAAGAATGAAAATGAGACACCTCAGTTATTTCAAAACAATTCTTTGACCTTATGTTGCTTTTACTGCAGTCCCTTAGACTGCACAGGCCCATCGGCCCTCACTCGACAGCGTGTCTGAGGAAACATGCTAAGCCTCCTAGTGGGACGCGGCGGCCAGTGCCGGCCAGTGGCAGAGGCTACCCGGCAGGTTTCTTTGTATCGGCAGCACTCGGCTGAAACCTGCTGTAAAATGCATGGGCTAGTATTTACTCAGAATGTTAAAATGCATATAAACCTAGTCATTCTCACTAATCCAGCCCAATTTGTCCAAGTATACTAATTATTAGAAAAAATTAGTAACTGAATATTTAATGCCTATTCTTACTAAATATGATTTTTTCTACTCTCTGCCCAGTGATCTAGCATTTTGGGAGCCTTATTCAATAAATTATTTTACTTTTTAAAATTATTTTTTTTTAAAAGATTTATTTATTTGAATGAGAGAGAGAAACAGCATGAGAGGGGAGAGGGTCAGGGGGAGAAGCAGGCTCTCTGTTGAGCCAGGAGCCCGATGCGGGGCTCGATCCCAGGACCCTGGGATCATGACCTGAGCCGAAGGCAGTTGCCCAACCAACCGAGCCAGCCAGGCGCCCAGTTTATGACTTTTTCTTAAGGACACGTCCCAAGCCCGTAGGCCCATGGCTGCAGACCGGCCTGAACCGTACAGGTCCACACGATCCCAGTGTATGCAAGACACGGTACTCTGTGTGCAGCATGTCTTCCAGTTCACAGCCAGTCTCCCTGCCATTACTCTTTCTCTACCCAAGGCTCAAGTGAAGGTTAAAATTGAACAGGAGGTTGGGCTTCTGGGCATGATGGAGTAGCCTGTAGAAGGCCAATCCTCCAAGGACAACTACAGACGCAGAATACCATCCACCAGGACTGAGGGAGTTAGGCCAAAGCACTGAAAGGGAGCCCTGTGTAGATCCAGGGTTTATTCCTGGGGATCTGCTTACTCAAAGCTTTGCTTGTTCCTCAGGCAGAGAGGCTGAACAGACAGCCGTGGCCTGGGGGGTGGGCCCACAGTGTCACTGAGCTGGGAAAACAGGGTCATCAAAGGCGGGGAAGTATGGAGGGCCAGGATGCTGGAGGAAAGGGGACTGCAGAGAAGGGACCCAACTGTGTGCAGCTTCCCTCGGAACACTGCCGCTCCAACGTTTAACATGTGCAGGAGGAGAGGCTAGAAAACCAAGCAGCAGCATCGGGGAGGCTAAAAACTGTAAGAGATTTCTGGTCTCCTGGTGTTGAAAAGAACCGTTCATTTCCTGCCAAGATGGCAGGGGTCCTGATGCATACCCCACACTTTCACTCATGATCCTCAGGAGGCTCAAGGAATAATGGAAGACTATCTTAACTACAAGACTATAATACTAAAAACTATTAAAGGGGAAAACTGAGTAACAAGAAATACTTGGTTCATAGACCAAGATAAGAAAGGAGAAAAAAAGGTAACAAAGAACAGATGGGGGGCGCCTGGGTGGCTCAGTCAGTTAAGCGTCTGCCTTCGGCTCAGGTCATGATCCCAGGGTCCTGGGATTGAATCCCACATCAGGCTCCCGGCTCAACGGGGAGACTGCTTCTCCCTCTTCCTGCTGCTCCCCCTGCTTGTGCTCTCTTTCTCTCTGTCAAATAAATAAAGTCTTTAAAAAACAAAAACAAAACAAAGAACAGATGCGACAAATAGTGAGATGGTAGCTCAGAAGGAATCATTTTTCTCCCCCATACAAATATTTGATTCAACACAATTTATTGAAAAGAACATTCTTTTCCCACTGCATAGCAACAACACGTTTGCTATAAATTATTACACACATGTATATATGTCTGTTATCAGGTTTTCTATTATATTCCATTGGTCTAGTTTTCTATTCTTAAGCCAATATACTCTTTTGAATTTTTTAGTAAGTCTTACTGGCTGGAAGTTTAACACTGTTGTTTAGACTTTGTTGTTGTTCTTCATGGACAAGGTTTGGAAGACTATTTCTGTGAAGGACAGAGTAAAGATTTTAGGCACTGCAAACCATTTATTCTCTATTTTAACTATGTTGCAGCGCAAAAAATAGCCACAGACAATATGTAAACAAATATGATGACTATGGTCCAAAAAAACCTTTAGAAAAACAGGCAGTGGGCCAGATATGACCTATGGGCTGTAGTTTGCTGACCTGTGTTCAAGACGGTTGTTTGCCCTATAATTAGCTATTTGTATGTCCATATAAATTGTAGAGTTAGCCTGCCAATTTCCATTAATAGACAATCTGAGATTTTGAGTCTCCTGATTCATGACATAGTACAGTCTTTAATTTATTGAGACGTCCTTTAATTTCTCTCAGTCATATTTGAAGTTTTCCGTGTGGAGGTGTAGCACATCTTTAGATTTATTTGTAGGTGTTTGATGTTTTCCTATTGTACGTGGTATCTATTGCTGTATCACTAACCTCTCTAAAACTTAATGGCTTAGGGGGCGCGTGGGTGGCTCAGTCATTAAGCATCTGCCTTCGGCTCAGGTCATGATCCCGGGGTCCTGGGATCGAGCCCCACATCGGGCTCCCTGCTCAGCGGGAAGCCTGCTTCTCCCTCTCCCACTCCCCCTGCTTGTGTTCCCTCTCTCGCTGTGTCTCTCTCTGTCAAATAAATAAATAAAATCTTTAAAAAATAAAAATAAAAAAATAAAACTTAATGGCTTAAAACAACCAGACTAATCTGCTGGCTGGGAGTTTCTTCTGGCCTTGCCTAGGGTCGCTCCTGAGTCCCAGTCCTCTGACGACTTGAGTTGGCCTCCCTTTGATGCCTGGCATGCTAGCTGTCAGCTGGGATGCCTCCACTCTCCTCCACGGGGCCTCTAATTCTCTAGGAGGCTAAGGGTCAAATTCGTTTTCCAGCGTTTACCCAATTTACACTTGGACTGGCGTGATGGCAAAAGCACAAGCTGCAAAAGGCCTACATGCTAGGCTCCGAAACTGCACAGCACCGTTTCTGAATTCGGTCAGAAAAAGGCAAGGATACCTCAGACTTAAGAGGTGCGGAACTAGACTCCATCTGTTGACGGAAGGAACGGCAAAGCCAAGTTATAAAAGGCTGTGGACACACAGAGGCATGGTTTATCAAGGTCATTAATTGTAGCAGTCTATCACAGCTTCTATGGTAGGCAAGTATTTCTGAAGACACAAAAGGCACAAACCATAATGGAAAAGAGACGGATAACTTGGACTTAATTAAAATGAAAAACGTGTGTTCGTCAAAGGATGCTATTAAGATAGTGAAAATGCTGGCCACAGAGAAGGGAAAAAATTTGTAATACGTATATCCAGTAAAAGGCTTGTGTTTAGAAGAACTCCTACAAATCAGTAAGAAAGCCATAAATAACCCATTTACAAAAACGGACAAGATGCTTGAAGGCACAGTTCAAAAAATACCCAAATAAAGTATCTGTTTGAGCAGGTGCTCAGACAAGTCTTCAGGGGAATGCAAAATAGTATGATAAAATACAGCACACCCACCAGAATGACTAAAATTTTAAAAGGTGGAAACACCAAGTGGTGGCAAAGCTATGAAGCAACAGTAATTCCTGTACACACTTCTGCAGGGATTATAAACGGATACAGCAGGTTCCAGAAACGGCACGGCAGAACCTACTAACGTCGAACATACGTACACCCCACGACCCAGCAGCTGCACTCCTAGATACTCAGGTTCGTGAACATAAGCACACAAGAGACATGCACGAGAATGTACACGGCAGTGTTACAGTACTCCACCCTCGTCTGTGGGTGCGGGCACCCCAAGTCAGTAGCAGCCCGGAAGCAGTGAGCCTCCTCTGACCTATCACTGGAAGGTCCATAGTAGCCTGACGCCGTGTCACAAAGCCTACATCAGTCCCCCTCCATCTCATCCTGAAGGCACTGTATCATGTCATGTCATCACAAGGGTGAGTCCAGTACAGTAACATATTTTGGGAGAAAAAGAGACCACCTTCACACAACCTCTTTTACAGTCCATTATTATAATTGTGCCATTTTATTACTGTTGTTAATCTTTTACTGAGCCTACTTTATAAACTTCATCATGTACAGGAAAAAGCACAGTGTAAACAGGGTTCCGGTACTATCTATGGTTGCGGGCATCCACTGGGGCTCTTGGAATGTACCCCCCATGGATAAGGGGGGACTACTGTATTTGCAATATGACCAGATCTTACCCGATACTTTCCCAATGTCGAAAACTCTTCCCTCTTTACCAATCTGTCATTATTCTATCAGTCCAAATGTAAGATTTCCTCCTCCCTTATAAGGGGAGAATACTTAGAATACTTAATATCTAAGTATTTTCTCATACCATATTCTTTCCCTGAAAGAATCCCCCAATCTAAAATTACCGTCTGTCAAGGCCTGAGGTCTGATCTCTATTCCATGAAGTTTTCCTAATAGCCCAAAGTGACCTCTCTTTGGAAATCACAGTATATAGCATCAGGTCTGTTAGACCCGTACAATTTTGTGAAGTCTCTTTCATTGCCAGTACTTTTATTTATATCTATAAATTGACACTTTTGTTACTAATTATTTGTATGCAGTGTTTGTGCTTTATATTCTTACTGAGTATATTAAGGGAATAAGAGCCAGGTTTTATACTTTTCATAGGCCTTTACATGTGAAATATATATACTTTTTTTAATTAAAAAATTTTTTAAAATTAGTTCCAGGTGTAGAATTTAGTGATTCATCACTTACTTACAACACCTGGTGCTCATCACAACAAGTGCCCTCCTTAATCCCCATCACCTATTTCACCCCCCACCCCCCAAGGAACCCTCAGTTTGTTCTCTATAATTAAGAGTCAAACTCAACACCCAAAAAACAAATAATCAAGTCAAAAAATGGGCAGAATACATGAACAGACACTTCTCCAAAGAAGACATACAAATGGCAAACAGACATGAAAAAATGTTCATCATCATTAGCCATCAGGGAAATTCAAATCAAAACCACATTGAGATACCACCTTACACCAGTTAGAATGGCAAAAATTGACAAGGCAAGAAACAACAAATGTTGCAGAGGTTGTGGAGAAAGAGGAACCCTCTTACACTGTTGGTGGGAATGCAAGTTGGTACAGCCACTCTGGAAAACAGTGTGGAGGTGCCTCAAAAAATTAAAAATAGAGCTACCCTATGACCCAGCAATTGCACTACTGGGTATTTACCCCAAAGACACAGATGTGGTGAAAAGAAGGGCCATATGCACCCCAATGTTCATAGCAGCAATGTCTGCAATAGCCAAACTGTGGAAAGAGCCAAGATGCCCTTCAGTAGATGAATGGATAAAGAAGACATGATCCATATATTCCACAATGGAGTATTACTCAGCCATCAGAAAAGATGAATACCCAACTTTTACATCAACATGGATGGGACTGGAGGAGATTATGCTAAGTGAAAGAAGTCAAGCAGAGAAAGTCAACTATCATATGGTTTCACTTACTTGTGGAACATAAGGAATAGCATGGAGGACATTAGGAGAAGGAAGGGAAAAATGAAGGGGGGGAAATCGGAGGGAGAGATGAACCATGAGAGACTATGGACTCTGAGAAACAAACTGAGGGTGTTAGAGGGGAGGGGTGGGGGGATGGGTTAGCCCGGTGATGGGTATTAAGGAGGGCACGTACTGCATGGAGCACTGGGTGTTATACGAAAACAATGAATCATGGAACACTACATCAAAACTAATGATGTATTGTATGGTGACTAACATAACATAATAAAATAAAATTAAAAAAAAAAGTCTGTTTCTTGGTTTGCCTCTCTTTTCCCCCTATGTTCATTTGTTTTGTTTCTTAAATTCCACATAGGAATGAGATCATATGATAATTGTCTTTCTTTGACTGACTTATCTCACTTAGCATAATACCCTCTAGTTCCATCCATGTCGTTGCAAATGGCAGGATTTCATTCTTTTTTATGGCTAAGTAACATTCCAAAGAAAATATGGAACACTTCACGAATCTGCATGTCATCCTTGCACAGGGACCAAGCTAATCTTCTCTGTATTATTCCAATTTTAGTAGATGTGCTGAAGAAGCAAGCATTACATGTGACAGGTATTTAATACTAATTAATGAAAGATCCATCTATTCTAGGAAAAAAATATCTACTCTATATAGTTTGTGTGAAAAGGAGAAAACAGTTTTCAGTTTTTCTGCCACTGCTAATTGAAAACCTTCCCTCTCGGGAACAGAACTAATTATTGTTTTGCAGTGCCAGATGGGGGATGAAGAAACATCTCTTCAAAAGTACGATCTATAATCTACTACACATCTCTTTCTCCCTTTGCTTGCCCATATACACATCGCAGGAAAGAGAGCCCAGCTTTGGCATGGGTTACACATTTTCTAGATCACAACAGCATAGTGCATTCTCAGAGAGCTGATGCTTTTATTTCCCCACTTGCACTGTGGACA
Organism: Phoca vitulina; assembly: GCF_004348235.1. Classification (NCBI taxonomy): domain Eukaryota; kingdom Metazoa; phylum Chordata; class Mammalia; order Carnivora; family Phocidae; genus Phoca; species Phoca vitulina. Next base: position 35,311,050 of record NW_022589706.1, read on the forward strand.
GAAGCTATGTCGTCTCCACAAAGAAGCTTTCCATAAAGCTATAGTTTTCCATTGTGTTCTTAGGCTCTTCGAGGGCTGATTTCTAAGAGCCAAAGACAGGAATTCACTGGACAGAGAATTCAGAGGGAGGGCCCATGTTTCTCAGTAAAACCCCGAGGCAAGTGCTAAGAGGTCCTCTTTTCTCTCTCAGCTCGAATTCAGCTGCCAAGTTAACATTTCTAGTGTCAAAAGCAAGCTACTTTTTTCATATGGCAAAAGGAGACTGACCTGCTCAGCTGCTTCTCTTTTGGCATTGTATGTATCCAGGTGTTCTTGCAACTCCAAAACACTGAACTTGAGTGTTTCCAGCAAACCGCATGACACCAGCTGTCAAATCAGAAACATTGATCCAGGTTATCGCTTCTTTTTTTAAGACTTTATTTATTTGAGAGAGAGAGAGAGTACGAGCAGGGGTAGAGGGAGAAGCAGGCTCCCCGCTGAGCAGGATTCCAGGATCCTGGGATCACGACCCAAGCCAAAGGCAGACAACGACTGAGCCACCCAGGCGCCCCCAGGTTATCATTTCTGGTCATAGGCATGAGACTGGCAACTTTTGAGTCGTGGAATTTCTGTTAGTTGGTTTTTGGCCCAACTTAGTGCCGGTGTCCCTTTACTGCACTCTGTCCTGTACGAAGGGCTGACCTTTCGCTGAAATAGTACAAACGCAGTGGGATTTCAGGGATGCCAGCAAGGACAAGCATGCCTTCAAATGCTTTCAAGAACTGCCTTAGGTGAGAAATGGCATGCCAGACCAGTATATACCTTAAAGATAACACCCTTGAAGCTTCTTAAATCTTAATGCTCTCTCTCTCTCTCTCTCTCTCTATATATATATATATATATATATTTTTTTTTTTTTTTTTTTTAAAAGAGAGAGGGAGAGGGAGAATCTTAAGCAGGCTCCCATGTCCAGTGTTGAGCCCGATGTGGGGCTCGATCTCACCACCCCTGAGATCATGACCTGAGCTGAAATCAAAAGTTGGACGCTTAAATGACTGAGCTACCCAACTGCCCCTCTCTAAATATCTTAATACATAATCTATGAGCATGTTTGGAAACAAAACACGAAGACTGAGCTCTGGGTTCTTCATGGGGGTAGGTCTAGCCCTCTCCCACCCACTTTTATTCAAGAATCAGGAAAGAAGTACCCATGTCTAGAGTAGGACTCTCTAGCTTCCCCATCTAGGACTCTGTGAAGGGTGAGGACAGTGAGGGCTCAGAATCAGAAACAGTCACAAGTCACTGCATATAATACACTGGAATTATATTTTGCGAGATATTTATAGTCAAATTGAAAATATAAACCTTTACACTTCAAAATTCTGAATTGCCTTTTAAAAAAAAAAAGACCATTTACTGATTGGTGCCATTCAAATTTAGTCTTTATAAAAGACTTCATATAAAAACTTACTGTTTCAGCATCCACAAAGACTGTTGGGCATTCTGAACACATCATCATCACTTCCAGTGAACTTTTAAATTTGGTACCAATGCGTTGCAGACTCTCACCAAGAAAGCTGACTGCCTCATTAGTTATATCTCCAAACTTTCTTTGAATTGTCTACGGAGAAAAGCATTAAAAAATTTTAGTGTTTCATAAGAAGGCCTTTTTTCATCTTTAAGGAGCATAATTTATAATTAGGGCAAACTTTTATTTTAAAATTATTATTGTAGTGATATACAGAATTCTAATAACTGGTCTGTAAATCCATGTTTTTAGTCTCTTCTTTAGGATATGTTAATTTCACAAAATGATCAAAAATTTACAAAAATCATACTACTGAAAAAAGAAACTGATGATTCATGCCATTCATCTCCCCATTCCTGAGATTTTTTTCATTAGGAGAGATAGAAGGAATACGTGCTGCACATCATTGGAAATAAAGTCCTTACATTTCTGAAGAATTAGCTCTTCTAAAGTTCTACCTGAAAGAAACTTTCAGTAAATGCAGTTTACTATGTATGCTTGGCTATGGGCTGCCATCTGATTTAATTAAAGTCATAAACATGCATTAAGGGTACTATCTTCTCAAAACTCAAGAATACTCACTGACGTAGAGTAGAGAGTGCCTTACCCATAATGAGCACTCAGGGACTTAGGCTACATTGACAAGGGTATAACTATACAGAGAGTTAACAGGTACCCACATGTGCATGTGCCGCACTGTCGGGTATCCTTATAATTTAATAATAATAAAAGCATTAGCTACAATCTCAAGCATCAGGAAACAGAATAGCATTGGAAAGAAAAAAATACATAAATAGGAAACCAAGTAGCAGTGCAAAAGTACAGAATAAAATAAATAAATGCTCTGGTTCATGAGTGCTAAACAACTTCCCGGAGGGAGAGACTGGAGGTTGGAGTGGCTGGAAAAGCCCCACTGAGAATATGTACTTAGCTGGGTCTTCCAAGATGGGCAGCATTTGCTTGGGTTGAGAGGAAAAGTGGTAGGTAGTTCAGAGCATAATGACTGACCTGGCGTTTCTCTGTGCTTTAGTTTCCCTGGCTACAGAACGCCAGAAATACATCTACATTTCATAGGTCTGTTCTAGAAATTAAATAATGTAAAGCATTTAAGCACAATGCCTAGCATGCAGTGAGCACTCAATACAGGGGAGCTCATATTACTATTTCTACGGTTGGAAGCAATCTTAGCTAAAATTTTTGAGATGTGTGGAAACACAGCCAATTAATTTAGTACTTAATTATAAATTGTTTTAGGATAGTGACTGTAAACCCTTTGAAGGCAGGGACCATGCTTTCTATGTTTTTTTGGCATCCCGGATGGTGCCCACCCTACTGCAGAAAATTTTTCAGATGTTGCTTTCAAGTTTTATTTTAGTTGCCTGAAGGGAGATATCTGTATTAGTCATTTATAAATTATCAGCAGTACAATGGTGTCACAATATAAATTTAAATAATATCACTATCTTTGGGAAAAAAATTTTTTTTAAATATTTATTTATTTTAGAGATGAGGGAGAGGAGGGGCAGAGGGAGAGAGAAACCCAAGCAGACTCAGCTCTGAGCGTGGAGTCCGTGGGGCTCGATCTCACGACCCTGAGATCGCAACCTGAGCCAAAACCAAGAGTGGGACGCTCAGTGGACTATGCCACCCAGGAGCCCTGGGAAAAAATTTTTTTTAAAGAACATCAGTGGGAAGATGAAAATCTGACACTAAGAAAAATAAAAATAGAAAATAGAATTTGAAAAAAAAAGGGAAAGAAAATAGAATTTGAGATACTGATTTTAGATTAAAAAAAACAAAACTGTAACTTTATCAGGTAACTGTTAATATAAATTCAGAAAACTTTAAACCTCCCAGACCTGAAACAGCCTGGAAAACACATGAAAAGTGAACACTGCGCAGGACCCATCGGTGTCAGACAGCATCTGGTTGACATGGCAGCGCCAGGCTTCTTCCTCGTCATCACACGCTACCGGCTGAAACGCAGCTATTATGGCAGAAAGAAACGGTGATGGAGGAGGTGATGTCTGGACTTCCGGGAACCCATCTTGCTCTTCTTCATCTTGACTGTTAATACAAACATCACAGTAATCATAATACTATCTTAAAATAGTCAAAGTCATCCAACATAGATTATTTTTATTCAAATTTATGCATTGATTTAGAAAATGTACAACAACCTAAACTTTGTTAAGAAAGTACAAATAAGCAGATTTCTGTGTTCTTTCTACGGAGCATCTTTGGAATTCGAAATTAACTTTCAAGCAACCACCTTAAAACAAGCCAAGTCCCATAATATGCCGTGCTGTGCAATAATTTCAGCAACTTCTGTTAATAACTCAGATTAGAATGCTTTCATTTTTAATGATCAATTTTGGAGGCTTTTTCATTGAACAGGTCCAAATTGATGATGATAACATGTAAAGCGTTCTGGCTATTGACTTTCGGGTCAGGGGCTAGCTTAGCTGCTTTATATGGACTGTTTCAGTCCATCTTCACAGCAACTCTGAAGGTTAGGCTCATATTACCTCAGTTTTACCACGAGGAAACAAAAAGTTCAGTGAAAAATACTGTGCCTAGGTTATTGGGTAGGAAATGACAGAATCAGAATTTGAACCCAGGACTATGGGTTAAACCCAAGGTTATCAGCCTTGACACATACTGGGAGCTCAGCTATTTCATGAGTATATACCATGTGCCTCGAGGTGTGTCAGTAACAGATTGTGGACTCAAAGAAAAATAAGACCTGGCCATCTCTTTTGAGGAATTTATAATCCCAACAAAGTCAGATAATACAAACAAAAATGGAACAATGGAAAGAGATGAAGATACGTTTGGGTTGGCCATTCTATATAGAAACGTGTAACTCTGGGTCTTAAAGCTGAAGAGGGGTTTGAGTCAGACACTCCATAAAACAATGTGTTACGCAGGGTCTTAAATTTGCATGTTTCACATGACAAAGTAGCTCTATATGGCTTTACAGAAATTATGGAGCAATTCATATGGAAGGGAGGGATCTGAGTAAAGATGGGGGGAAGATCAAAATAAAACAGACATCTGAAGTGAAAACTAAGCTATACCTCAAAAAAGTATATTTTTACAATGTCACTGTGGTGACTGATTTTTAACAAAATGTGTTTCTTTTAAGCTTGGGTGGCTATCCCTCCGTATTTAGTAGGGATGCACTACTCTATTTCAATCTTCAATACTTGGCCAAAGTCCCTAATTTGGCTTCAGCCTTTTCGAAAGCCCAATAGTTGAAGATCTACCTCCACATCATTTCTGGCATCCCTGACTTTGTGTATGATGAATGAATGAGTGATTGCAGAGGTTACTGCCGTCCAAATCGGTAATATGAACAAGGTGTGTCACCAAGATGGTTAATGTCTGAATGTACACTTTCAAACACAGGAAAATATTCTAGGTATACTGAAGAGTGAAAATCTCCTTCTGTGTTGTATATGTTAAAACTCTATTATCACTTGATGGGGCACCTGGCTGGCTCAGTTGGAGAATGCAACTCTTGATCTCAGGGCGTGAGTTCAAGCCCCATATTGGGTGTAGAGCTTACTTAAACACACACACACCCCCCACACCCACACATCTCTCTTAGCACTTGAAATACAAATGAATGGTTTTTATTGTAGGAGTGAAACTCTGAAATATTCGATGATTAAAAATAATGATCAAGGAGCTTGAAATTATTGAATGGGGAAATAGACGGATAGTGCGTCAAGCTAGATAGCTTTATAAAGAACATTATTTTGAGCAGTATTTATAAAACTTAAATAAAAGAAAAATAGTAGATATTAGATTATGTCATAATTCTAATCATTATAGAACTGTTTGGTTTACACATTTCATAACAGCCACCAAGATTTCTTCTAAGAACTATATGCAATAATTGATTACTCAATTTTGTTAACCCATGAGTGAATAAAATGCCCTCTTTGGGAATTCTTGATACTTTGCGATAATAATATATTTTGAATGTATGGAACATAAACATTTTAAAAGGAGTAATCTAACATCTGACAGTACCAAGAAATGATCACTTCTGCCCATTTTATAAGTCAAACTTTACAATTCTGACCACTGATGAGGAAACTATAAAATAATTTTTTGGATAGATTTCAGATTTATTTTAGTATCACATAAGTTCATCCCATGATTTTAATACTTGGCTCTGGCCATGGCCTAATATTGATTTTAACAACTGGCCATTTGGTATTTCACCAAAATAGGTATTTGGTGTAGAATGTTGCTCACTATGCTTTGTTTTTTCTTTAAACAAACTGAAGGTCAATAATAGAAAATGAACCCATCACAGTCATTTTTTTTTAAATGAAGGCAGTATGATTATAGGCTAAAACACAGAAACAAAAGTAAGTAAACTGGAATAGAGCGTCATATTTGGGAGGGGCGCAGATAGAAAATATCACCTCATTCTAGTGTTTGTGATACCATATTCTCACCTAGACAGTCCAGAGAAATCAGCTTCTTCTTCTTCACATCGTTCATCTAGTTCTTTCAAAGCTAAGGTAACATCTTCTTCACAGATTGACTCAGGGTAGCTTTCGGGAGCTGAGGGCTCCGGCATGTCAGTGTCTTCTAAGTCCAGAATCCCCCGACACACAAGAGAATCCTGCTGTTCTTGAATTATGTATGAACCTTCATCTTCAACAAAGTTTGTAATAGCCTGTTCCTCCTTTAATACTGAACTTGTATCCTGTAAATCAATCACATTTTTAATCAAGTTTAAAAATATTAGAAATTAAAAAAAATTTTATTTCAAGTTTTTGTTTAAATTCTAGTTAACATATATAGTAAAATTGGCTTCAGAGAATTTAGTGATCTCATCACTTACATACAACACCCAGTGCTCATCATAACAAGTGCCCTCCTTAATGCCCAGCACCCATTTAGCTCATCCCCCCACCCACCTCCCTCCATCAACCCTCAGTTTGTTCTCTGTAGCCGAGTCTCTTATGGTTTGCTTCTTTCCCCCCTTCCCCTATGTTCCTCTGTTTTGTTTCTTAAATTCCACATATGAGTGAAACATATGGTATTTGTCTTTCTCTGACTTACTTTGCTTAGCATTACACATTCTAGCTTCATCTACATCATTGCAAATGGCAAGATTTCATTCTTTTAGATGGCTGATTAATATTCCATTGTATATATACCACATCTTCTTTATCCATTCATCACTCAATGGGTATTTTGGCTCTCTCCATAGTTTGGCTATTGTTGATAATGCTGCTATAGACATCGGGGTGCAGGTACCCCTATGAATCTGTATTTTTGTATCCTTTGGGTAAATACCTAGTAGTGTAATTAATTGCTGGGTCATGGGGTAGTTCTATTTTTAACTCTTTGAGGAACCCTCATACTGTTTTCCAGAGTGGCTGTACCAGCTTGCATTCCCACCAACAGTGTAAGAGGGTTCCCCTTTCTCTGCAGCCTCACCAACATCTGTTGTTTACTGAGTTAATTTTAGCCATTCTGACAGGTCAGGTGGTATCTCATTGTGGTTTTGATTTGTATTTCCCTGATAATGAGTGATGTTGAGCATCTTTTTCATGGGTCTGTTGGCCATCTTTATATCTTTTTTGGAAAAATATCTGTTCGTGTCTTCTGCCCATTTCTTAACTGGATTATTTATTTTTTGGGTGTTAAGTTTGGTAAGTTCTTTATAGATTTTGGATATTAACCCTTTATCAGATTTGTCATTTGCAAATGTCTTCTCCTATTCCATCGTCAACACTAATTTTAATGGACATGTATATTTAATTGGTTTGAAAATAAGCACTAATGGCTCAGTTTTAAAGGAGTAAAGATCAGCTCTTTTCAAAGGTGCTTAGTCCTAAGTTACTACTTAGTTGTGTGGTAGTTTCTTTTCTTCTTGGGTCAAAGTAGGATTTTTCTTCCAAAACATGAAAAGTAAGTGAAACAGTCCTTGACCTTAGACCAGTCTGGGCCTCAGTTTATACATTTGTAAAATTCATCTATAACATAAAATGAGTGAAGGATTTTGACCAGATTCTGGGCTGGGTGCTCTGGGATAAATCAGTAACTATCTACAATTAGTTTACAACCTAATAATGGGGTTAGTCTAATATGCAAATAATAATCATCCAGAGTACATTAAGTGTAAGGTAAATATTATGAGTAATATACAAAGGACTACTGGTACTCAAACAAGGGAAAGGTCACAGCTAGTTGAAGCATGGAGACTAGTCTCTTTGGAGGAAAGAACATATGATGAGTTTTGACAAAGATGGGTTAGTGATGGTGTCACGGACTGAATGCTTTTATCCCCTCAAAATGCCTATGTTGAAACCCTAACCCCCAATGTGGTGTACCAGAAGATAGGGCCTTTGGACGGTGATTAGGTTCTCAGGAATGGGATGAGTGCCCTTACAAGAAGAGGCCAGAGAGCCAGCTAGTTCTTTTTTCTCCCATGCGAGGACACAGGAAGAAGGGCTACCAGGAAGAGGCCTCCCCACACAATGAAATCAGCTGGCAACTCGATCCTGGACTCCTTGGCCTCTAGAACTGTGAGAAGTAAATCTCTATTGTTGATAAGCTACCCGGTTTCTGGTGTTTTGTACTAGCAGCCCAAGCGGACCAAGACAGCATTATCAGGGAAGAGGACTTAGAAGACAGGAATGGTACAGAAACGTGGCAGGAGAACATGAAGGCTATTACGGGAACACTGGCCTGGAGTTAGTGAAGCAGGGAAGGGAGCAAATTCTGACTCTGCATGGAACAGTACTTTTTAAATAATATAGGACAATCATTCCTTAATAATTCCAAGAACTTATATTCAATACACTCTGTTTGCATCAGAAACTTTTTAAAAAGAGATTTGGCCATTTAAAGTGGTAAGCATTAGTTATTTGGAGAGATAGTTTATGTGATAGTGCTAGAGATATTTCTACACCTAGAGATTTTATTAGCATTAATCTTTCCCTCTACATCGACTTGAATATACCATGTTGAAATAACCCACCAAACTTCTTAATGTCCTCACTTTTCATTAGTTTATACTTGTATTTGGTTGACATTTCTTACTGAATAATAATTAGAAAATAGATGTTTTATCTGTAGTTATTAACATATACTATATGCCGAAATTTTCTAGGAACACCTAGATTTCATGAAGAGAGTGCTTTTGGGCTAATGGAATGGATTCCACTGTTATGTGTACATTATGAGAATCAAATTTTCTTGAACTTTATCTTATGATGCCTGTATGTACACATAGCCCGTCCCCCCATTACATTCAAAGATTCATGTCCTATAAGAAATAATTTCCGCCATCCATGAATTGGTATCTAAACTATTCTAAATACTAGAAGAAATTCCTCTGTGAAGTTTTCTCTAATAAAAGCAAGTGAAGAACTTAATCCCTTAACAGCTCAGAGTGTAATTTATATATATTACAGAGAAGAAAGGAGCAAATGGCTCTGAAGTTTCTGTCATGACATGAAATGCGTTGGCCTCTTCTGTTTTATCTTCCTGATATTAACATAATTTAAGGGGGAAAAAACTCTCAGACAATTCTAGGAATGGATTCTCCCTTTAATTCAAAGTATTTCACCCATTAAAATTAATTCCTCTTCTTAAGAAGTTGCTTTAAAAAACAGAATTATGGTTTTATTTCATTATCTTGGTGTTTTCATGCTTTTTAAAAAAGGACAATTTGAGGTCATTTGTCCCATCTGGCATACTAAGGAAAAACAAATTAGGCTAAAATACCTAATATTCTCCTGAGGACAGCCATTCTTTTGGTGATAATTTTAAAGTCAATAGAACTGTTTCTAAATGAAATACTATGGTTTATGAATATCTCCTTCATCCTCATTCACCTGTGTCACAAAGCTTATAGTGAAAATGAAACCCACGACTGGAAAAGGAAATAAACCTAGTAAAGTGAAGTGTTTTTCCTTTAGGAAAAGAAATATATCATCAGGAACTTTATAGTGCCTTGGAAACAAGCCATCAAATACAGTCCTGTTGGATGAATGGCTGTCCCATCTGAAATAACAGTTTCCAATATATATGGAAATATATGTGAATTTCCAATTTATTTCCAATAAATGAGTGATTTCTATCAGAAGTTTACTGTGATTATAGCTATTTTAATAACCAAAAATAAAAGACTTCCCATTTGTCAAGTAAACAAAATGACAACACACAACCATTAACCTTACTGCTTTTGTTAAGAAGGTATTTCTAGTATCGGTCTGTTTTCCATTGTTTCTAGTAAGACCTTTTTACATGCTATGATCCAAACCAGACACAGTTGATAGATTATTAACTAGGAATTAACACTCACATAACAAGCCTCCCCACAACTGAAAGGAATACAGTCTACTTACGGTGCATCTCTAAATTGGTCAGTTCTCTCCTGGAAACATTTCTCATTTCGTGCACTCTTCCTTCAGGCCCCATTATCTCTTGCTAATTTTCTTCTGGTTTATCTCCCCATCTCAGCCTCCTCCTGCCCACCCTCCACACCTCCGACAGAGAGACTTCACTAAAACATAAACCAGACTGTGCCTTCCCCTGATGACAGGTGCCTAGACCACAAGCTCCACGTGACGGGTACTAGAACTTCCTTTCCTTTTTCCACACACAAAAAGAGAGATTTTAAAAAACAAAATCAGATCGTATCCCTCTTCTGCCTAAAATCCTCCAATGCTTACCTGCTATGTGGCTCTAGGTCCGCCCCCCCCCCCCAACTCCTCTACGCAGCCCCTCCTGCTCACGTGCTTCAGCCTCATTGGTGGCCTGCTCTTCGGCTACACCAGGGCCTTTGTAGCTGCTGCCCCCCCAGCCTGGGACACCCTCCCTCCACATCTCTTTGTCACTTAGGTTTCACCTCAAATGCCACCCTTTCTTTCTCACAATTCCACATTACTGTTAGTTTTTCTTAGTATGACTACGAGGATGATCACCTTCTGATATGTTATTTCTATTTTCTTTGTCTTACCTGTTTATCATTCCTTTTACTACAATTAAGCTCCATAAAACCAGGAGCCTTTGTTCCACATGGCGCCATATGCCCAGTGCCCAGAATAGCGACCAGCAAGCAGCAGGGGCTCCATAAATACGGGTTAAATCACTGAATCCTTGCATGCCCTGTATTCTCACCTAGGTATCTGGCATGGTGCTTGTCACACAACAGGTATCTCTTGAAACAATGAAAATTCACGGCTTTTGATCATCCTGAGGTCAGTCTAAGTCTTCAGTATGGCATGGAGGACCCGTCTCATCTTAGACCCCAACCATCTCTCCTTTTTCTCCTCCTATTTCATTCTCTAGAAATACTCAATTTCCTGCTGTCACCTGAATAGCCATGTTATATCATGCTGCCATGTCTTTCCACATGCTGTCCCTCTGCCTGCAATGTCCCAGTTGCCATGAGGCCTGTCCTTTACCACCATCGCCCCAATGTACAGCTGATCAGTCTCTCCTGAGGTTTCACAAAAGCCCAGACACGGCTGTTAAGTTTCTTACACGGAAATGTAATGCTCCCCCCCCCCCCCCAACCTTCTCTGTCTTCCTTAATAGACAATGCACTCCTTGAGAGTAGGGGTCACCATACCTTAATTCATCTTTCAAGCACCTAACTCAGTGCCTGGCATATAGGAAAATCTCAATATTTGTTGAATTATCTAAACTTAAGCCATACTAGCCATACATTTAAAAAAAAATGCCAAAATGCCTTCATCTCAAACTCTGGTTACTGTTAAAAATATAAAATACACTATCAGCCTAATAAGAACACGAGAATTCAACTAACTAAAATAATGAGATCTAGCAACATTAATTTGGTTAACTGTGAAAAAAATATAGTATTTTCCTAATACTTACCAAAGCATTAAAGCACATATGACAGAACTATAGCAATTGTAGCTTAAAAAAAAAAGAAAAAAAGAGTATCTATAATAATCTTAAGGAAAAAAAACACTAAGAAAACTAATACTTACTTATTTTTGGGGTCAGTCATTAGCTTGGAATCTGGCTTACTTCTCACAGGCCTTTCCAAAAGTCATAATACTAGTAGTTCCAAAGTCTTTTTAAAAGGTTTCATTTAACCAACCGCTAACACAGCTGGCCTGAGGTTTTAATCCCAATCATAGCACCAATCACATAAACCCAAACACAAAGCAAAAAGAGAAGAAAAAACAAAAGCGGTCCTTCAAAGAAGATACAGCGCCAAAGAAGATGCTCACCGTCCCCAGAGAAGCGTCTGTACATTGACCTAAATCACACTCTGCAACACAAAATGCTCATTCAAAACACTCACGATTATTTTTAACCTGTAGGTCATTTCCTTAATCCAGCAACTTTTCTTTTAATTATCAGATTTGACTATTTCATTTAAAGCAACCTGACAGGTTAGAAATACTGTCAACAAATCAAATAATTAGTGTATCAGGTGAAAACTCTTTTGAAAGAAAAGCAAGGGATGTAACAGAGTGCTAAAAAGAGCCCAGATTGGCCATGCACCAGCCCGCCTTTCTCCCCACCTCAGGCAGCTGGCTGTTAGCATTATCTAGAGAAGCCTCCAAACTTGGGGTCTCATCTCTGATTTGAAGCACTTCTTCTGTTGAGACGCTGCCCGTGGAATCTTGCGACTGAAGAAGTAAATCGGGATGGTCTGGTATCGTTTCATCTGCTGCGCCATCACTGTTCAACTAAAAGGAGAAACAGTAAAGTAAGGAATTCATTCACAAATCAGTGATGGTCACAAAGGCCACAAGGAACAGATTCTAGATCATCAGATATTTTGGGAGCTTCGTTAGAAAGAGCTTCTTTGACTTCCTAAAATGACCTCTGCCCTCCCTTCTGTCTACAACGGAATCGGTGCCGTTGATACAAGCAGCTACCCGTTCATGCAGGGTAAATGTCACCAAACAAAAACTACCAACGCGGAGGAGCTCCATGTGACCATGTTCATCTTGAACTGAAATTCGTATTTTTTGTCCTAGATCTTATTTTTTTATGTTTTTTTTGTTTTTTTTTAAGATTTTATTTATTTATTTGAGAGAGAGAGAATGAGAGAGAGCAAGCACATGAGAGGGGGGAGGGTCAGAGGGAGAAGCAGACTCCCTGCCAAGCAGGGAGCCCGATGCGGGACTCGATCCAGGGACTCCAGGATCGTGACCTGAGCCGAAGGCAGTCGCTTAACCAACTGAGCCACCCAGGCGCCCTTAATTTATGTTTTTAATTAACATACAAAGTACTATTAGTTTTAGAGGCAGACTCGCCATCGCTAGGAGAGGAGGAACGGCCTCAGCTGCTAAGGGGTGAGCAGCATCAACGTAGATGCTTAGTTCTGGCATGAACAGAACACTCCACTAGCAATGCAATTGGGTATTTTCATTTCAGCATGTGCATTTTACCCAAAGTGAAATGAAAATCAGGAAAATCAAGCAAGAGTAATCACTAAGTTGGAAGTTAAGAGGAAGGCGAGACCAACTTCGCTCTGTAAGGTGACTGTTTACCATCTGCGTGCGTGAGAGTATCTGGCTTGCTGTGAGCGCTGCTTCCTCTTCTGACGACTCATCTGTGTCCTCCTGGTTGGTCAGGTTCAGGCTGGGCGTGCTGCTGGAGCACTGGTACTCCTGGAGGGACGGAGTGTCCCCCTTGTCGATGCTATCCAGTGAGCGCCTGCGGACTCCCCAGTTGAAGTTGTCCATACTTTCACCCTGGAAAAGTCAGACATGATTTCTAAGACCCCAGACACGTGTGTATATGGTCAACATAATACGCCAGGAAAACATGAACCAAGATGAAAAATTCTTAATGCATCATCATAAGCAGAGTTTCAATCAGCCCTTCAATTTCTCGAAACTTTTAAAACATTAAATATTTATACTTAAAGAGATCAAAAGATTTGGTTGAGCCTGTTTTAACTAAATAATTTTCTTGACTTTCTATCTTGCATGACTGGGGACCAGCTAAACCTACAAGCTAGGCCATTTCTATTCTAACACACAAACACAAAGGAGACCACGAAGAAGACAAATACAACACATAAACAGTCCACAACACCAGGCTGCAACTTACCTGCAGTTCCTGGTTAGCAAAAAGGAAAACACACAGAATTAGAAAGAACGAAGACAAACATTTAAATATACACTACACCTTGGGGGGAAAACTCTTTGTGATTTCTCAAACCCAAAGACTGATTCAAGCTCTGGATTAAGCTCGGAGTAGGAAGCCAACATGTGATTCAAATTACTTTTTTATGCAAGATATATTATGAAGAAGTCAGAGACAGACACTTAAAACAACATTTCTATGATACACTTTGGCAACACAAACTTTAAGAAAATCTTCAAAATTTACATGGATTTAATACTTGATACAATGCAAAACTGACTTAAAATACCCACATTCAGTTGACAACATACAGGGTCACAATTATATTAGTCTGCAGGATGGTTCTGGCTAAACCCATTTCTTGCTATAAAATAGTTTAAAATCAAGATCAAAACATAACCTTTTACAACTTCAAAAGGTCAAGAGGAAATAGGACAGATTTCAATTTCATGCCTTTTATGGATTTATATAAGTTATGTTTCTGTTACTCTAAACTGATCCTCCTTTTGCAAGGATGTAATTCTTATATTCTCTCTTAAGCCCTGATATGACAAATTACAATGAGTTGGCCAGCAAAACAGGATTTATTTGTGTTCCTTTTTACTCAAGAGGGACTGTCCAAAATAGAGGTTTTCAAATCCTTTTGTTTAATAAAGCAAAGGAATACTTCTTTCCTTTTTTTTTTTTTTTTAAAGATTTTATTTATTTGAGAGAGAGAGCACAGGCAGGGGGAGTGGCAGAGGGAGAGGGAGAAGCTGAGCAGGGAGCCCGATGCGGGGCTGGATCCCAGGACCCCGGGATCATGACCTGAGCTGAAGGCAGACGCTTCACGACTGAGCCCCCAGGCACCCCAGGAATATTTATTTCAAATGAGATTCAAAATGGAAGTCAACTGTGCAAAACTGATGAACAAAATCCAGGCTGCTCTGGTTGAGAAAAGGTAGCCAGGAGCTCTGCCCACTTGGCCCTTGGATTTCTCCCTGTTTCTCAGGCTGTTAGAGGCCCTGCAGGTCAAAAGTTTGAAAAGCTATCTTCCTACAAGGTATTTCAAATATTGTTATGTAGCACAGAACAGAGTAAGGGCAACACACGACAACAGCCCTCAGTCTTTATTTGGTGAATGAATGAATATACACGGGGAGGTTTCAAGGTTGGGGGTATTTTAAAAGTTTAATTAAGAGTTCTATTTGTTTTGTAGCAAAGTGTTTCCTATTACCATGTTTTAAGCAAGACTATATTTAGGTTTTAAAGATTTGCCTAATTATGAGGCATAAATTAACACCACTTTCCCCAAATCATGGACTTGAATTAAAGAAAAAACTACATTAAACATCTTTAATTTGACTAAGGTTCTATTCAAAAGCCATATTTACTGGGGCACCTGGGTGACTCTGTTGGTTAAGGACCAGACTCTTGATTTCAGCTCAGGCCATGGACTCAGGATCGTAAGATCAAGTCCTGCACTGGGCTCCGTGCTGGGCATGGAACCTGCTTGGGATTCTCTCTCTCTCCTTTTCCCCCCACTCTCCCTCTCAAAAAAAAAAAAAAAAAAAAAAGCCATATTTATTACTATTGACGTTTTAGGGTATGGGATGAACTTGGAAGCATTTATAGAGTTCTTCAAACAAACAAACAAACAAAATAAATAACCTTACCATTACAAACATGTCAAGAGCCTGTCTGCCTTTAGAAATTTTAAACTCTCAAATGAAAAAAAGCCAATAACTACAAAAGAATTTAGAAGCTGCTCATGCCCTTGAGGTAGGGCAGCAGCCCTCTTGAATCCATCACACTTTCTTGCCTGATTATTCAAGCCAGTCCTATTTCCTACAACATGTTTTTCAAATTGGGGATGTGGAATCAATTTTAGAGGGTGATGACCTGCCATTTTGGAAAAAAAAAAAATGAAAGAGAATAGGAAATATCAGTATGCATAATAGATAGAGTAAGGCTGCATATTCTTTTTTTTTTTTAAGTAATCTCTATGCCCAATGTGGGGCCCAAACTCATGTCCCCAAGGTCAAGAGTCACATACTCCACTGACTGAGCCAGTCAGGTGCCCAAATTTTTTAAAGATTTATTTATTTTAGAGGGAGAGGCAGAGAGACAAAGAAAGAGAGAGAGAGAGAGCATGCTTGAGCAGGAGGAAGGGCAGAGGAAGATAATCTGCAAGCAGACTCCCTGCTGAACATGGAGCCCCACATGGGGCTCCATCCCAGGACCCATGAGATCATGACCTGTGCTAAAACCAAGAGTTGGAGGCTTCACCGACTGAGCCACCCAGTCACCTGAAACTTTAATTTTAAATGTATGTGTATTTAGATTCTTGGACATGATATAAAATGTATTAACTATGCATTACAGTTAAAAAAAAAAAACACTTTAAAAGCCACTGCCCTACGAGGTGCTGAAAAATACTTGTTTGGGGGCTCCCGTGTTCTTTGGGAACCTGTCAACGGTGAGCCGTGCCACAGAAGTCAGTATAGCTCCCAAGCTAGTGCAAAGGCATTTGGTTCGACCCTGAGCCACCATGTGCATATCCTCCCATGTGCAGGGTAGGCTGAAGCACAGAGGAGGACCTCCCTCAACTGGTCTCTCAGCAGCTACCACTGTGACATGGCTCAGGCCATTACGTTTCATTCCCCCTCACCTATTAGAGCCAAAGGAAACATCCCTTCATGAGGGTTAATGAAGGCATACAATTATATATGAGTGACTTTAAATTCTTTGGAAAAAGATATCTCAATTGACATGGTATGGGTACTAGATGACAAGGCATTTTGGGCTTCTCAAATATAGATATTTATAAAAATTTTAGAATGCACATTTTTTAAACCCATGTGACATAAACGTTTCAGGTTTAGGAGTTGCAAGTTTAGGGGACTGAGCTACAGGAATAGGTCCCTAAATAGCCTAACACAATCGGGACGATCCTGTTCTCTTTGCCACAATGATTGTTTCAGAAATTGGCAAATGTCCCTGTTTGGCCCAATAATATGATGGGAAGTGTGCTAAAAACGTTTAGGAGAGCAACTTCTTCACTTCCACTTCTTCAGCACAAGAGCATCTCTGAAGTGACCCTCACTTGCTTTGAACACTGCTGCATGTGGACATAACCATCTGGCAGAAACTTGCAGAGAAATAATCAGGGACCTCACTGAGCCATATCTAAGTAAGCTCTACCTCTGGCCTATCTCAGTTCTGTAAGCTAGTAAGTCCACCTTTTGAGTTAGATTTTCCATCTCGAAATCATCTGAACTGACACACAACTATCAACTTAATCTAGACTGAATCAATTTAGAGGAGAAAGCCCTCTGGTGCTAAATGAGATGAGTCATTTGAGGGAGTTGGCTATGTCATGAAGAAGAAAATGGTGAGGATGTCACAGGTAGAATATCGGTCGCTTGCCACAGGAGAGAGTTCTAGAGAGCCGAAGCCTTCGTAATCATGTAAGTTCATTTAACTTAATTTAGTGTAAGCGTTTGTACTTATACTTTAAAATGGTGTTTAATAAATCTTAATATATTTTTTTTTACCATTTTGCTGCATATTAAATTGTTTAGCTCATGCAAAACATTTAAGTCTAAGCACACGCTAAATTAAAGACCTACTTTGGAAGAAACCCATTTTTCACTTTTTATTTTCTGGGGAAAAAATTAAAAATTAGATTTCCTCTTTCCTCTTTTGTTTCAGACTACTTCTGCTACTGACTAATCGTACTAGTCACGTTTGTTCCCAATTTAGATTTTTACCTCCTTCTTTTTTAAAAAAAATTTTATGTATGTCTGTATATGTGTATACAGTTTCAAGTTTTTATTTAAATTCCAGTTAGTTAACATATAGTGTAATATTAGTTTCAGGGATAGAACTTAGTGGTTCATCACTTCCATACAACACCCAGTGCTCATCAGAAGTGCCCTTCTTAATCCCCATCACCCAGTTAACCAAACTTTTACCTTCTTCACCTTACACTGACCTTAACAAGTAATGGTCCTACAGTCAAATCCTTAATTCTTATACACTTGCAACTGCAAACTATAAATATGATAACGGAGAGCCCACATCCTTACCTCTGCATCTTCCAATTCAACATCTAAAAAGTCAAAATCCTTAAAAACGCCAAACTGTTGTTCACTGCTGTTATCTTCCACGACGACTTCTTCCTCCTGGATCATGTCTTCTGTTGTAGAAATCAGGCTGGTCTGTTGGTCCCCGACTTCCAAATCCTCATTAGAAGAAAACACAACCTGACCCCCGGCCAAAAAGAAAGAAAGCAAAGCCACCCGTCAGCTCCGTCACTCTGCGTCTGAGGCTCTGGTGCCCGAGAGAAGCCCCCACAGGCTCCTTGGTCGACGAACTCAGAGCTTTAATCTGGTTTTCATGCTACCGTCTACCCGGCTGAATACTTCATTACCATAACTGCCAAGCGCCACAGAGACAAGGAATATCTTTTTCACTCTTAATTAATGCCATAAAATAAGGGAAGTTAGAAAAGGCAAGCAAGGAGCCAGAGTAATTTGCATTTCTTCATGGAACAAGAGGATTTTTAAAACCTTTACACATGCCGTCGTGATTACTCACTGATGGATTCTTTGGAAGGCCAGATTCTGGACCACAGAGAGAAAGCACATTCATTAGCTTTTCTCTTGTTCTTCGCTAAGAAAAAAAAAAAAAAATTCAAAGGTTAGGATCACCGATAAGTAAGGCAAATTCTCAAGTTGTCATACATACAACAAAATTGATTCTTCTATAAATGTTCACTTTTGATGGTTTTTTATGTACCTGTGATAACTGTGGCCTTTTCCAACTAACAGGAACCAAGGCGTTAGAATTAGAACCAGAAGAAGTGGAGGAAGTACTCCTAGTAACGGCAATAACTTTCGGTTTCCCATTCCTCCCAGCTGCGCTCGGCTGGTCGCCATATTTATTTCCAATAATTGGTGTCTGCATAGAAACAAAAATGACAGTGTCTGACTCAGATATTTCAGCATTAAAGGACTGGGAGTGCATCTACGAGGACAAATTTTTTTTTTTTTTTTTTTACAAACAGAAACAACAAAAGGTGAAAGATTACTTAGCATGAAGTAGATGTTACAAAAATCAAAGGTAATGATGTCTTTTTTCAATTTATTTTTTAAAGTTTATTTATTTATTTAAGTCATCTCTACACCCAACGTGGGGCTCAAAATCACAGCTCTGAGATCAAGAGTTGCATGCTTCTCCAACTAAGCCAGCCAGGCGCTGCCCATGATGTCTTCTTTTTTTCTTTTTTAATCAGAAGACTTCACTTTATTGAAAATGACTCTCTGAGAACCCTATCAGAGAGCTTATTCCTATCTATCTATTTATTTATTTTGGTGGGCAGCAAAGTTTATTGAGCAACAGTATAAAGCTCCCCAAGAGGAAGGGGACCCAAGAGGGTTGCCCAGCTTATTCCTATTTTAAACAGAGATCTGCTTTCTTTAAGAACCACCACCTCCTCATCTTTCCCCCCGATGATTATAAAATATATCCTCTTTGAAAGCTCAGAAAATATTAAGATGATCTTTAAAAAACTACCTGTAATCTTATCACTCAGATTTAACATCTATTAACATTTTGGTGTTCTTTCCATGCGTATTGCTATATGTGCTTCAATAAGGTGCTTTTGCAAATATTCAAGCTAAGTAACAGCTCCAAAGAGGAAGGTACCTATGTAGCTTCTTACTACAATCTGATGTATAACACGTTTCCAAATTTTTATCAGTAAAAATTCTATGATTATCCAAAACTCATTTATATTTATTCTGGCTTTGTGAACTGTCTTGCATTTGCATTTGAAAACAGTCAAGCTTATCTGCATGTCATACAAGTCCCTTTATGACGTGGTTCCTGCTTATCTCCCTGACATCACCTTCTACCACACCCACCTGAACTTGACACTCGAGCAAAACTGAACTTGCTGTCTTCCAAACAAACCATGTTCTTATGGATTTATGTTTTCGCACATGCTACCCCCTTTGCATGGAATATTCACCAACCAACCAAACCCGTGATCATCTTTTCATGGGGACTCCAGACTTCCAAGGAGGCCTTCCCTGATACCACATATCTGGGTAATTATATGTGGACATTTGCCAGGTGTTGGTGACGTGTTTATGTGGCTGTCCTCCCTACACGTGAGCTCCTCCACTATCTCTCCACTGCCTACACACAGCAGGTACTTAGGAATTTTGATGAAACAAATTGAAATTAAGCATATCAAGTGTTTTGAGAATTCTTACCACTGCTTTAGACAAGATACTTAGGAACAGGAAAGCCCAGTTTCTCCATCATATCCTATGCTATGTATTCTGTGACAGAATTTTGATATTAACTAAAAAATTAGCAATAAACATAGTTCCTTTCTATCTAAAAAACGTAACCCATAAAGCTTGGGACAAATTCTAATACCAAGGCTAAACAGCAAAAAAAAATTTTTTTAATCTATGTGATCCTGATCAATACAAAAGTGATCAGATCTTCCATTTTCATTGTTCTCAACTTCCTTACAATACTTGTTCAGTAACTTCATTCTTGAGAAATTCCTTCTTTGGCTTCTAAAAGATGATTTTAATGGCTCCACGGCCAATAAGAATGGGTTCAGGTGCTGGAAAAAAAATTGGGGGTTCCCAACAAGGGTCAAAAATTTTTATGTGAGATTTGTGTTAAATATGTGACATAATAAAGGGCCCAGTTTCCTTCTGCACTGGGGCCCTGCGTCTCTAAAGTATCGGGCTTCTCAGGTCTTAGTTTTGTTTTTTTTTTTTTTTTTAAAGATTTTATTTATTTATCTGAGAGAGAGAATGAGAGAGAGCATGAGAGGGGAAGGGTCAGAGGGAGAAGCAGACCCCCCGCTGAGCAGGGAGCCCGATGCGGGACTCTATCCCGGGACTCCAGAATCATGACCTGAGCCGAAGGCAGTTGCTTAACCAACTGAGCCACCCAGGCGCCCCTCAGGTCTTAGTTTATTTTAGTTTTATTTTTCCTTTCACGATTTTAACTGTCCATTTCTAAAACACTGAAGACCTTACATTGTTACTTCCACCCAAGTTTTCCTCTAAAACTTCAGATCTTAAAATCTAACCGCCTCCTAGGCAGCTCCACTGGTATGAGTCTTAGCGTCAGAGTTGGTATATAGCCAAGACTGACCTCAGCACCCTCCCCTTCCAGCTAAGATCTGTTCGCCTTGCCTTTTCATTCTCTCTGAAAGGCATCAACATTCATCTAGTCGGCAAAGTAACTGTCCTTGATGCCTCCTCCTCACTTAGTACCTCCTCTCCTTCCCATGAAATCCTGTTTAGGACTTCCTTAGTCTTTTTGAAAACCATCCCGACCCTCTTCATTTCCTCCGCAAATGCCTAGAGACATTCCAACACTGTCTTTTAATTATTTTAGTAGATTCCTTATTGACTTCCCTCTCTTCCACCCTGGTCTGTTTTCCCATCCTGTTGCCAGAGGAAACTTCCCAAAATGCAAATCCTACTATTTCCACTCCAGTTAAAAATTCTTTAAGAGCTTCTACTGCTTCAAGACAAAACCATCTTGTTATGATGCATGCAAGATCCTTACGATCTTGCCTCTTCCTGTGCCTTCAGTTTCATCTCCCATCCTCCTCTACACCTCCATTCTCTATAGTCTGTGCTCAAGGTATATTATAAATTGGAAATTTCCAGAACACCATGCTTTCTCACACTTACAAGGCTTCATTCATACATGCTGCTCTTTCTTGCATTCATCTTCTCTCCCCAAACTCCCATATATGCCCGTCCAGGGTTACTTTATCTTTCAACACTCAGATCAGGTTAAATATACATGCTGTATTTTCCTAAAGTACTTCTAATGACTTCCAACCAAAGCACTTATCACAATGTTTATTTACCCATTTCCCCAAGAGTCTGTAGGCTTTCCCTAAGTACAGGGCCTTTCCCCACCCCCACCCCATTTTCACAGCACCTATCACATTTCCTACTAAGTATGAGCTTAATCAACACTTGTTGAATGAGAGAATGAATAAATGAACAAATGAAAATTTCTAATAGAGCACCTTACCTCAGATATATCAAAATGAAAATCTAAGGTCTTCCCAGGCAACTCCTTAGAGACATTATTAAAAATCTTGGTGAAGGATATTTCAGAAGAACCTGTATCTCCTCCATAGGTCTTGGGTATATCATTGGGTACAACAAGACTTGCAGAGCGAGACACCACCAGTTTTAATATGTTAAGGGCTTCCTTCCAATAAGGACTCTGGTTTAAAAAAAATAATAGACATATAAAAGTTACAAATATATATTTAACTAAGAACAAAAATTTAGTGTGCACTGTAAACAATGAAAATATTGTTTCTATAAAAACTTTTGTAAAACATTCATTTTTACTTTAAGGCCCTTAACAGAGGATCCGAGTTACAATAGGTAAGAAAATTATTTTTCTACTGTCAGATTTATGAGACATCATATACATAATAATGCTACCAACTCAGAATACCTTGCATTTCTCTTAATAAGTGCTTTGTAAATATTAATTTAGAAAGTCTAAATAGTAATCTCACAGTAGTGGTAAACAAAAGGGTTGTATATATGTGAACTTTCTAGATGAATGAAGTTATGGCTTTAAGACTCCAAACTTCAAATATTTTAAATCTTGGAGACAATTTTTAATGCATATTTTTTTCAGGCGAAAAATATTTTAAAAAACTAAAAAAAATTTAGATTTTTCTTGATGACCCAAGCCCAAATCTGAATGGTAGGACTGGTATGATTCCTAATTTTGATTAATCGTTACAACTAAAGTGATGTTCTCAGGCGTTACTGAGTTGTATAGGGTGAGTTTTTTTCCCCTACATATGTGGCTACATTGCCATCTGATTGGCCCTCGGGACTACAAAGAGGCCAGGTTGTTATTGAGGTCTTTGAGTTATTTTTCTGCTTTTAGTTTTGTGTATTTTTACCAACATAATTTAAAAATGATTTACATGACCATGACAGATATTTGTAGAGAAGAAGAAGAATCAAATTTTTTTTTTTTTTTTTTTTAGAGGGGGTGTGTGTGAGGGGGGGGGGGGGGGGGGGGGGGGGGGGGGAGAGAGAGAGAGAGAGAGAGAGAGAGAGAGAGAGAGAGAGAGAGAGAGAGTCTCAAGCAGGCTCCACACCCAGCATGGAGCCCCACACAGGGTTTGCTCTCAGAGTCAGATGCTTAACCAACTTAGCCACCAGGTGCCCAAAGAAGAATCATTTTCTAATGAAGAATTTACAGTATTTTTTTTTCCCATCTATTGAAAAGCATACACATTAAAAAACTGTTTTTTTCTCCCCTGACTTATGGTAACAAAATCACACCTCAGTCTTGTGTCCTACGTACTGTGTCACAGTTGACCATTCTGAGGGGAAAAATGCCACTAAAACGACAATAACAAACAGCAAGTGAAAAATCTTTGGCAGAACTGAGTTATCCAATTTATTTAATAACATCTTGATATGAGGACACCTAAAGCACAAAATATTCAATAATTATAAAAATGTCCACATAGATATGATGACATTTTAAGCACATACTTCATTGTAAAAAAAAAAAAAATTAAAAAAGTAGTTTATATTTAACAAAGTTATGACATTTTTTTTGACAGAAATAATTAGCAGCTCTGGACATTGTAAAAAGTTAAAACTTCAAGGATGTTTCTATAAATTATATTGGTAGTTGTGCTTGAAATATAAAAGATTATTAGGAGGAGTTCAATTCTGTGAAATGTTTAATGTTTGAATAAAGCAGAAGTCACTAACTGTGAAAGACCCATCAGCTAAATATGACTTCGGTCCATACAAAATTTAAGAAATTTGGGTCATTTTGAAATTAGGAGATATTAAAGAAAAACCCACATTTCCAGCTTCTCTTCAAAAATTACAAGTTCTCACCACACTGGATCTGTCCTCCAACATGGCAGCCATTAGGGGAAGCTAAGTTGTGCTGTTCCTTTTAGACGGGGAATGTGCCATTCACTTAGAAATCTATGCCCTCTTATGACCACCTGCTTGCCCAGTGGATATGTGAGCTTGTGGTTCTGAACATAAAGAAATGCATCTGCATTTTATAAATTAGTAGTTCAATGTGGTATGTGTCTCTGTGGGAGATGCAGCAAATATTTGATGAGTTAACTTTACACCTTAAGAAGAAAAGAGAAATGTGCTTTAGAAAAAAATATATAATTGTTTGGTGAAGTATTACTCATTGAGAGAGAAGATAGGATAAACGAAAGAATCTTACGTTTTTTGATTATTTGCATTCACTGACTGTCAAGGGAATTTTATTTTTATTTATTTATTTATTTATAAAGATTTTATCTATTTGAGAAAGAGAATGAGAGAGAGAGAGAGAGAGAGCATGAGAGGGGGGAGGGTCAGAGGGAGAAGCAGACTCCCCGCAGAGCAGGGAGCCCGATATGGGACTCAATCCTGGGACTCCAGGATCATGACCTGAGCCGAAGGCAGTCGTTTAACCGACTGAGCCACCCAGGTGCCCCTGTCAAGGGAATTTTAAAAAGAATTTGATTACCTAACAGAATAATGGAAACCAACACAGTTTTATTACTTTCAATATAAGCTAAGACAAAAACTCATTACTAGCCAAGTTATTTCCATTTGTAAGTTTTGCTTTAGTGAATGCAATTATAACTGCAGTAGAAACAAAATATTAATCTGTTAAGGCTCTTAAACAGTTTGTTCTCTTTCATAAGTTGTATCCACAATACTGATCTGCTTAGCAAGGCCTTTCTTAACAGATAATTCAAAGGTGAAATTCAGTATAGACCAGACTGACTCGTCATCATTTACATTAAACCAAGTTTGATTTTCTTTCTAAATATCTGGGCTCCTTGTATCAGACACAGAAAGCAAGTCTAAAATACAGACTCTACAAAGAGCTCTTCTGTTTCTAAAAGTACTATTTGTTCATTATGTAGAATCTGGGTAGTGGCAGGAAGGCACAGAAGAGTCCCAAGTGTACTGTCCAGAGGGGAGGATAGCTGCTGTATACATTCTTTCTAGTCATTACTGAAATGTATATTCACAGATGTAATGATTAATCAAAATTAGGAATCATGCCAATCGTACCATTCAGATTTTGCTTTTTTGTCACTTACATTAAGAACATTTTTTCCATGTTGTAAATATTCCTGGAAACATGACTTATGGACTAACTACTTTCTACTCTAGGAACTTCAGAGTGTTTTTTTATGATTAAAAATTGTTCTGCAACGAATAAATTCTATACATAAATTTTGTGGTCACTCACCTGTACATATTTGCCAATAATCTTTATGATCTCCAGATTAAACTGCTTGACTGGGGCAGCAGAAAGGTCAATGTGACTCAAAAGACTATAGATGATCTGTAGTAATGATTGCTGCATG
Organism: Phoca vitulina; assembly: GCF_004348235.1. NCBI lineage: Eukaryota > Metazoa > Chordata > Mammalia > Carnivora > Phocidae > Phoca > Phoca vitulina. The sequence goes on from NW_022589706.1 coordinate 35,336,105, forward strand.
CTGGACAATCCTTTCTCTAACAGCTAAAATAATATTAAAAAGTATACTTTTATTAGGTTAAGGAAAATTCAGTATTTATGATGTTGAAAAACATCATAGATTTAATCCATGATTTTATGGTTAGATGATTAGAAATCCAGAGACTAATAAATAATAAAGATAAAAGATAATGTCTATTACTGTTACTTGTCTTTGGTTCAGAAAAGATCAGTAATAACTTCTCATTTTATTTATTTATTTATTTTTTTATAACTTCTCATTTTATTTTATTTTTTTTATAACTTCTCATTTTAATCTTAGTTTTTTCTCTCATTTCCTTAACTAATTTAAGTTGACCATCATTTAACCATCAGTTAAGAAAAAAACCCATCATCACCAAAGAATGACTATCCCCAAATCATTCATACCAGGCACACCTATTAGCTACATCATCTTGGATAAGCTTCTTAACCTCTGAGCCATGATTTTTTTAAAAATAATAAAGCAATCATGCAGCACCTGGGTAGCTCAGCTGGTTAAGTGTCTGCCTTCAGCTCAGGTCATGATCCCAGGGTCCTGGGATCAAGCCCTGCATCGGGCTCCGTGCTCAGCGGAGAGCCTGCTTCTCCCTCTCCCTTCCCCCATCTCCCTGCTCGTGCTCTCTCTGTCAAATAAATAAATAAAATCTTAAAAAAAAAAAAAAAAAGTAATCATGCTATCTAAACTTCATATTTTTTGCAGGGCAATTGAAGTTAAATATATGTAGTTCTAAATATATGTAACTAGTCTCAGTACTGTTGTTAGCAATAATTTCAGAATTAATAATAATAATAAAACAAGGATAACTTACACTACTGAGGGTAATATTCAGGGCAAAGCATTTTCTCCACAGACTGAAAAACAGTCACCATATGTGGTACAGATCCCATGACCCCAGGATGGGAGAACCAGTGCTACTTTAGTGGTGAGCTTGATGGCGGCACCAATGTGAAGCTGGTCTAAGGAGCTTGACTTCAAAGCCAATTAAGGAACAGGCTTAAGAAGTTAGCCTTGGTTTTATATTGGCTCTTGTCCTAAAGGTTTAGGTATAAGATAAACCTAGAGACTTGCATTTATTCAGGTTAAGAAGCTGCTACACAGATCATTCCCACTGTCGGCTCTGTTTTGTTTTGTTTTTTAACTTTTTTTTTTTTTTTAAAGTACTCTCTACACCCAACGTGGGGCTCGAACTCACAACCCTGAGATCAGGAGTCTCACGCTCCACTGACTGAGCCAGCCAGGCGCCCCCCCATCATCGTCTCTCCTAAATCTAAGGTTGATGGGAGCAAACCTATCAAAGCAACACCTTAAAAATGCACACCAGTCCTAAAGCATTTTATGAAAGTCAACATCTGTGACATAGCTAGGTTAAACAGTGTTATGGGCAATATTTAAAATGTTTATTGGGTTATGAATAATTTCTTTTAAGCTTATTCAGTGTTTTAGGTTTAACTTTTAGAGGTCAAGTTTTAAAAAGGAAGGTATCACTTTATAATAAGCTGACAAACATTTTTAGTGACTAGGACTTTTTGAGATTCTTTGTGGATATCACTCAATAATTTACTTTTTTAGGCATGAAGTTAGTTCCTCAACAAATACTAACTTTCTATGTTGTTGTAGGGCTAGTGTTTTTATAATTCCATCTTTAGCCGCCCAAATCATGTTTTAGATCAGGAAGCAAATATATCATCAAAATAAGAACCTACCCAGCAGAAATGCCTTTGTATGCTGTATTATTCTAGAATGGATTTCAAAGTCAGGAACTAATTTTTTTAGAAGCAAAAAGTATACCCATTGTCTAGGATCAAGACCACTGAAAACTCATTTTTTATTTGAAATAAAGGTGAAATTTACATTTTGAGTTTTATGTCACTTAAGGACAGTGAATGAGAAAATAAACACTGCAAATGAAAAAAAAAAAAAAAGCCTTTATACTTGAAAGTATACTTTATACTTTCTTTATACTTGAATTACCCATATTTTCCTTTAAAAAAGGATGTTATCTATATTCACTTTCAAAGACAACTTGAAGGTTAGTATCAGTACTGCTTCTAGAACTAAGTCCACTTGAAAATTTTGCCACAGAACAGTTAAAAAGTACTTTTTTTTTCTTTTGGTAAATTTACCTCTGCAAGATAAGTCACAAGATTAAATGTAGTATCCGAGAAGGAGTCATGTAGATATCTACATACGACATTGATCCAGTTAGAACAGTCTCTGGAATACGTGTGTGTACTGTACAAGCTCATCATGTGAGCCAGATTGACAAGTGCTGGGCATTTTTCTTCGGCACACACCTAAAAAACAAAGAAAATAATTTCACTCAATAATTTAGAGGTAGATGTTGAAGCTTTAATGCATTTTCTTTAAATACAGTAGAAAAGTTGAGAGAAAAAAGCACAAGGCATTCGTAAGAGAATAACTTAATGGGTGACATGGAATGATTAATAGGTTGAGAACTGCCATGGGTGTTAAATAGGACTTTTGTCCTACCAGCTGCCTCTGGTAAAACCCATACATGGTTTTGTAAATGCTACATATCATTTGTAGCTGTTTTGTAAAGAATTTTGTTTTGTAAAATCCCTATGGTGAGCAGTCACTAAACAGGCAGGCTCCGTGAGGTTCAGAGATGCTGAGCCAGAGCAGAAATGCTTTCGTCTCCAGCTCCCCTGGTTCTCTGAGTAGGGCAGTCAACTGCAGAGATGCTCACATGCGTGACACACTCAAAGAACTTCACTGGAGCTCTGGTAAAACTCTGCGTTCTACCTCTCCAGAACATCCTGCATGACATCGTGCATGACAGCCTGCAGGATGGACCCCAAATCGCCACAAGCTCCTAAGGTCCTTGGCCAGTAAGTTAAGGTCACTTCAAAATGTACTGACTTCCTAGAGTTTGTTTGATCCAGTATTATGCAACCTGAATCAATAAATGCTTGGGAGGATCTTACTGACCACGTGCATCTTGTCTGTTCCCTGAGTTGCTGGTGAAGGTATTCTTTAGCCTGCTCTGGGGGACACCTGAACAGTGCAGAACTGGAAAGGGGCCACCCTAGTCTTTTATCCCTGCCTATCACAGAGCTAGCACTGAAATTTTGTCTGGTTTTCCTTTTCCTCACTTATTCTACCATCTTACTGATGTTTTGTCTGTATTTTCACAAACTGCCTAGAGCACTTAGTAAAGAAAGTACCCTTGACCCCTGAACAACGTCGGGGGGTGGGGTGTTCAACTGTGCGGGTCCACTTATATGCAGATTCTTTTCAATAAATACAGGATAGTACTGTATGCATATTTTCTCTTATGATTTTCGTAGTACATTTTCTTTGCTCTAGCTTACTTTACTGTAAGAATACAATATATGATACATGTAGTATAAAAAATATGTATTAATTGACCTGTTTACGTTATCGGTAGGGCTTAGAGTCAACAGTAGGATATTAGTAATTACATTCTGGGAGAAGAAAACGTCATATGTGATCTTCAACAGTGCAGGGGGTTGGTGCCCCTAACCCCTGCGTTGTTCAAGGTCAACTGCAGAATATTACCTTTTAAAGTATATGCACTTTTCAACTTTCAGATGAATGTAACTGTTACTTTGATTCATCATGTGGACATTATCACTGGATAGGCCTGAAATAGGAAGGCATGCAAGACTCCGCGGACTATTAGCAGTATCTTGTAAGTTATTTTATAAAATTGTTAAAAGCAGCTAGTTTCATGCATTACCCTTTTACCCATAAAACAGATGGGGTAAGAAGAAAAAAAAATTTGTTGATGTTTCTTATTTGTATTTCAAAATATAATAATTAAGCATACTATTTTTAAAAATCACATAATTTTATAATTTCACAGCTTGTTATTTTTTAGGAATCATTTTAATATTTTAAAGTAAGTTCTTTAAAATTTTAAAGTATTTTTTTCCTGAAAAATAAATCATTCTTACAGAACTCTTATGTCCTCAAAAAATATTTTTTTAAAACATGATTTAAAAAAAAAACAAAACAAAAAACACCTGTTGTTTAAGAGGAAGAAAATTCCTAGGAATAGATGCTGTATAATTCTATAGGAAAGACAATGGCTTAGATTTAATTTTGGAATTTTTGAATGACCAGGTTAAAGTACGACCCCAAAAGAGTGTGCGAACATTTTCAGCATACTATTTTTGCTATAATGAATAGCTAAAAAGGACAGGATGTCTTAAGTGTTGCCTCACTTTGAAGTTCTGTGCTCTCCAAGGGCACAAACAGAACTGGGGATATTTGCATAATGAGGAAGCACATAATGGCAGAAAATTACTTTCAACAGTTTTAAGTGAGAGGATAATTAAGGAATCAATTTAATTCATATCCTGCAGGTTGCTGAAAGCCGAGGGAACCTTTTTGTCCTGCTCAACAGGAAGAAAACAGACTTAAAAACAATTTATGACTCATAGAAAGCTGTATTTGGTTTCTTAAAAACAAAAAGATATCTGGGAGTTTCCTGTGCTTTGCCTTGGTCCAGACAGCAGAGGCTTGACCCTCTGAGGGGCTTCCACATCCTTTGGGTCAGGCCAGGCTGGGCTCCTGTCTTGGGCCATCATTTGGCAGGAGGTTCTCCAACAGTGTCCCCTGCCATTCTAAATGCTCCTACTTCCCTCATTAAAGGACTCAGGGCTTTTTATGTTTTGAAATCCCAAAGTAAGCCAATATACTTTTTTCCCCTTTATACGTTCTTTCTTACCTCTCATGAAAAAAAACAAAAACTTGTTTACGACATTCTTCTAATGATAGGTCATTAGAATATTAAAGTGAACAATATTTTAATAAATTATTTTATATCACTCTTAGACCTCAGTAATGCAAATGCATGTTGTTGGGTTTTTTTAAGGCAATCGTTTTCAAAATTATGTTTCCACTAACTGTAACTCTTCTTTTTAAATACATGCTTTTCAAACGATTATGTTAAAAATCTCTCCGTATCTAATTTATTTAGCAGTGTAATCAGGGAGGGATTCAATTGCACACTTTATTAAATATTACCTTGTCATTTATTAAATAGTATCTCTCAAGATAACAAAAAGGTTTCTATGTGTGTGGCTTCATGGGGATTCATGGGGCTGGGGTAGCTCAGAGATGAATCTGTACTTGCAGGCGCTGGGATCCGGGCCCTGGGGAAGCGGGTATTGTCTTTGGCTTTCTGCGTGCTTGCCCTTTCCATCTACTGTTGTGTTACTTGTTAAATGACCCGCAGCTTTTAAAAGGTTGCTCATATAAAAAAAACTCTTCCAGAGAATTTCACTTGCTTATTCCCTTTTGTTGCAAATTTCTCTGATTTTTCTCCTCCTGTTTTAGCTAGGTTATCTTTTCTGTTGCTATTCACTCATCTCCCCTAGTTCAGCTAATTTCCTATTGTATGTATATGACTTGTGAATTTACAGAACTCCTTCTCATAACTGTTCATATTTTCAGTCTGTAAAGCCTTTTTTCCAAGACGCAATGAGTGACAGAAAAAAAAAGAAGAAGAAAGAAAATTAAGAGTTAAGTTTAAGCAGAAGGCGAGGTATTTGGGTTCTTTATTGTTCTTGAGAGGAAATTATTAAAAAATCATACTCTTTTTTAAAATTATGATGAAGAGCTCTAACACTTTCAAACAAATGTTAACAGATGATTTAAAAATCGGTACATTCCTGTTTCAGAAACCTTCAGAAGGAAAGAAAAGAAGGAAGCCAGCAAAGAAAGATGAAGATAATGTTAAAAGGAAAAAGGCAAAAGTAAAGGGAAAGAGAACTTTTGGAGTCACAGAATGTACTATGCCCTCTACTTAAGACTCGGGGCCTTTGCACATGCAATTTCTCCTGCCTGGAAACCTAACCTCACCCTGCTCCCTAGGTTCTCGTCCAGGGATCTTATTTTGGTCATTCCTATTCAGCCTTCAGTGTCGAGGCAGACTTTTGCTCTCTGTGCCCCTGGAGTCCTATCCTTTCATTGCACACTTATCAGACTCTAGGGCGATTGTCTACTTGCTTGCACCCCTACTGTAAGGCCCACAGGGGCAAGTATTCTGTCTCCTTTGATTTTCACTGCATTTCTGGCACCCAACCCAGTGCTCAGCAATATGTGGTAGGAAACGAATGAATTGGAGACTGACAGAGAGGTAGAAGATAAAGTAGGGAAACAGAGCAGAAAAAGACTCAGACTCAGAGGAGCATTACGCTAAACAAATAATTTTATTCACTGTGATTTGAACAGTGGTAGCTTACATCATTACTGTAAAACTCCTTTATATGCATGAAAAGAATAAAAATTTAGATGTGAAATTTCACAGAGGAAGTGACAGTAAAAGATTTGAGATCCCCCCCTTTAAGATAAACTCCAGAAAAATTTCCCTTTAGCATATCTGTCAGCATAACATTTGCTTACCTTTGCTATTCGACTAGCTGTTTCTTTGCAAAACTGAGTTGGGCTGTCAAAATGCTGGATTAAGTGAGGCAATAAGCAAAGGATGTTAAGAGGAAAGCCTATCAAAAAAAAAAAAGCAAACAATAACCAATTTTATTGCACATTATTTAAAAACTAAAGGTATTTTTCTAATGGTTCACAGAAACCATTTTCTTTTTATCTTTTGGAGCACCTGATCTTCTACATTCTTTTTTTTTTTTGCTTTTACCAAGGAAATTAAGCTATCTCATATATTCAAACAAACAAACAAACAAGTCAACCCATGACTATTTGTGGAAAAGCAGAAATTAGTAGACTTCAAAACAAATTAGTTTACATTTCACTACATTAAAAAGCAGAGAGTTGGTGCAATTCTATTAACATCACCTGACAACTGGGAAGGATCCACCAGCGTGTGTTTGGAGACAGCAATGAGTTTACTGAGGAGGTGCACGGTCATTTCTTGCGTAGAGACTGAGGTAAAACCCTTAAGGAAGAGCTGCTGAAGGCCTGGAAAGTTATTCCATTTCAATTTGCTTTGTACATTTTCAATCTTCTCTCGACTCTCCGATTTATCCAAAGGCAAATGGATAAGCAGTTTGTTGAGAAGCCTAAGAGCCAGGAGGTATTCATATTCATAATCTGATTCTAATAAAGATGCTGCTATCCAAAAAATGGTGGCCATCAAGTTGGTAGGCTCAGTAGTGGACTGCACATCATACATTCCCTTCTCTCTCAGAGAGGAAAGGCTTCTAGTCCTTGCTAAACTATTGCTATGGTTTATCCGTCCATCCATTATATCCAGTGTGTTACTCCGCCGCCGGTCACCTCTTCGGTCACCAATTAAACTTAATCTCAGAGAGTTACTTCTTGCATTACTGTTATATCCCAAGTAACTGCTACTACTAATGGGACTTGTGCTTAGATTGAGTTGTCCAGTGCTTTTCCTGTTAGCTGCATACTTGTTTCCCATTATAGGATCATGGTATGAGGTTCTTTACAAAAAAAAAAAGAAAAGAAAAGATAAATGCATGTACAATCACTTCTTTTGCTACATTAATTTTACTCTTGAAAACACTGAAAAAACACTGTTACCAGGAAAAATTACATTTGAGTATATCTGACTTTGCTTACTTAAATTTCAGTTCTTTCCTCCATATTAAAGCAAAACATACAATGGTGTCTTTCCTACTGTGGCCAACCGTTTCCTGTGAACTGGAGGATGTTTGATTTGAAGTGAAAATTCTGCCACAGTTATCACTGACAACTTTCAGCTCTAGTAAACGTTATGTCCAAAGCAGAACTCATCTGTCTTCTCCCCAGACTTGATGGTCCCCATGTCCTTATTTTTGTCAATGCACACTTTTCCCCCCCAAAAAAATCAAGCTCAAAAATTTATTTTCGATTTCTCCTTCTCCCTCACATCCGATTATCACCAATTTAAAAATAATGACAGAATGCTGCCTAGAGGTGCCAGCAGTATGCAAAGCACTAGCAACACTGAAGTCTGTTGGGAGAGACGGAGATGGGAAAATCCATAGTTTGTTAATTACTGTTATTAAACTCTGAAGAAAAGCCCCGAGAGAACCCCCAAAATGGAGTAATTCGCACCACCCTCAGGGAGTTAGAAATGCTTAGCTAGGTGGTGACATCTGAGATGGGTCTTGAAGGACAAGCCAATTCAGGATTTGCAAGGAAGAGAAAGTGGGAGAGGAACAGTTTGCAGATGTGAGTGGGGAGGGGGCTGGCCGGCTGTGGGGCAATGGGATGGTGGGTGTGGCAGGAATGGCGCCGGTCCGTGGTGCTGACGCCCCGTTGCACAGCAGAAAGACCTCTGACCAGGACCTCAGAAGAACAACACACCACTAACAGCTCTGTAAGACTTTTCACACGGTCTCCCTGTCCCCCTGTGCCCAATGGTGATCCATCTGAGTTGTTTGGTATTATTCTCACTACCAATATGAGAATAATATAATGTCATAGTTATGCATATTTAGCTACTGGAGTTCTATCTACAAGTCTACATTTTGTCTGGCTTAAATTCTTACTGAGAAAGGGCAGAAAGAAGATCATAATGCTTCATGGTTTCAGCCAAAGTATCAATTGCAGATTCCAATGTGAGAAGAAGCTCAATCACAAATCCCTAGGGGGGGTAAAAAAAAAAGGGCAGATTTTCATTAATTATGCTCTGGAAAAAAAAGAAATTGCAACAGACTTCCCGATGAGATTTAAAATTAGAACAAACTCAACATTAATATTACAAAATGATTAAACTCTTGAGCAACATGATCTTGCTGATTGATGAAAAACTCATCAAACTAATGGTTATAATGGCACAATTCACCCAAAATTGCTCAGGCCAAAAATCGGAGTCATTTTGGTTTCTTTCTCTCACATCTAAATTAAACCCATCAGCAAGTCTTGAAAATATTACTTTTAAAATATATCTGAAATCTGATCCCCTCTCTATACCTCCACAGCTTCCCTTAGTCTAAACTACCCCATTTCAGTGTGGACTTTTACAATAAGCCCCTTAGCTGACTCCTACTACCCTCCTAAGGGCTCTATTTAGCCTCTGGAGTTTTCTAAATAGCAAATTATATCCATTACTTTTCCTCTCAAAGCCTAGAAGTATTGTTTGCCATCAACTCAAAGTAAAAGCCCACCTCGCACCAGGGTCTACTAGACCTCACGTAATCTGGACCTGCCCACGTCAACCTCCTGACGTTAGACACCCCCATCCAATACACTAGCCACACTGGTCTGCTTCATGTTCCTCAAAGAAAGGTCTACTGCTTCTGCCTCAGGGCCTTTGCACTTGTTGGTCCTATTTATCTGTCTGACATGTTCTTCTGGATTATCACAGGCCTCAATTCATTGACGTATGTGTTTAAAACTCATCTTCTCAGATGATCATATATAAAAACAACTCCCTCTCCCCTGCCACTCTTTAACCTGTTACTCTACCTTGTTATTTTCACACCATTAAACACTAAATAAAATCATGTTACATATTATTGGTGGATTAGAGGCTTATTTCTCCAATAGAATGTGAGCTCCAGAAGGCCAGGAACTTTCTCTTGTTCACTACTATATTCAGTGTCTAGAACAGTGTTAATAAAATCACTAGTCTGTATAGACGTAAGTTCTCAATTGCATTATTTCACTTAATTTATCTTAAAAATTCAGCACTCTTCATTTAAATTTAACTTCCTATCTCTTTTACCTTGTGGTCATCCCAAAATAACATCCAAGTGTGCGTGCGTGCATGCGTGTGTGTATAAATGTAAAGCTTTCTCGGATAGGCACTAAGTATTTGATTCAGTTAGTATGTTATCAAATATTATTTACAAAACTGTTTCATAATTCTTTACCTGCTTGTTAGCAACTGACAGGAATTCTGTGTAACCATTAGTCCTGCTGTGCTCTGTACTTGGCAAATGAGTCCTTGACAATGAGTAACTGCTCAATGGCTACTGAAAGAATTTAATGCAATACCTGTGCATCTTCCCCTGGGTCCCCTACAGTTTCTACAAGTCTGGAGAGAACATCAGAAAGTGTAGTTGCAGAAAGAGGCTGCTTTAGGGCCCTGAAAATCTGGAAGGATCTCCCAGCATAGTGTCGAGAAGAACAAGAAAGTGCTGTTTGCAGAGCAACTTCACTAAGATGATGTTCCAAATGCATTCCTTCTGCGAAGACAAAGGATGGATACAAGTGAGTGCGTCTTGTTGCTTGGAATGCAGGGTTATCATCAGAGGTTAACCATTTTAAACCCAGTGCCCAGCACACTGCCTGGCAAACTGGGCAGGCACTCAGATTTTAGAAGTCAATGCTTTTTCTTTTCATTAAACTCCATGTGCATTTTAGAGGACTCTTCAGTCTAATCTCCAGGGAAGTATTCTTTGAGAACAGGGTTTCTCAACCTCAGCGCTGTTGCCATTTTGGCCAGACAAGTCTTGGTTGTGAAGGCTGTCCTATGCAGCATGCTTGCTTAGCAGCAGCTTGGCCTCTGCCCAACTGGATACCAAGAGTAACTAGTGGTCCCCTGCCCCCCAGTAGTGACAAAAATGTTTCCGGACATTGCCACATGTCCTGAGGGACAAAATCACCCCTGGTTGGGAACCAGTGCTTTAAACAGATACATTTTTACTATAATTTTCAGTATGTGTTAATTTTAGATCATAGAAGCCTGTTACAGTATAAAACAGAATTTAAGTTTGTCATCTCCACCTGTGTTCCTTTAATGTTATTTCCTAATACATAACCACACTGTAACTTTATGCCATCATATATGAAATGAAGAATCCCAGAACGTCACAAGTGACTTTCGTATTTTTTAAGAAGTAACTAAATTTTTCTTGAACCAAAACAAATCTGTTATCACAAATGAGTTAAAAAAGAAAACCTGTCTAGGGGCATCTGGGTGGCTCAGTCGGTTAAGCGACTGCCTTCTGCTCAGGTCATGATCCCAGAATCCTGGGATCCAGCCTCGATCCAGCCGCACCCCTGCTCGTGCTCTCTCTCTCTCTCAAATAGATAAAATCTTAAGAAAAAAAAAAAAAAAAGAAAAAACTGTCTAAAACTTTTTAATGTAGACGTGTCAACTGTCAACTCTTTGCTAAGCAGTATCAGGAATTTTCACATCACATTAAAATATCTCATTTAAAGTAAGTATTATCTGAAATATTTCATAAAAGATACCTGAGCTTGACTGCTTAAAAACAGAAACCACATGTTTCAAAAATGTAGTTAACTGCTCAGCACTCTTTATGCTAGGATTCTTGGCAGAAACATCCTCATGGTTCCAAAGGGGCCCTCTTTTTCTGAAAACAGAGAACAGACATAATCCCTTGGTTTTAAACTGACATTAACAGTTTCACTCAGCCACCTAAAATGTGCCTTTGCCACTAGAAAGGACAGTAGCGGAATAAATCAAATAGCACGCACACAGTCTACTACTATTTATGTACTCGAATGTGTAATGGTCTATGTTAAGTAGAGGAAGATCCAGGTTCCATGTAATTTCAGCCTTCCATCATTACAGTTAAATTCTCTCAGAGATGGTAGATAAAGATGACAAATTCTGCCAAGTGAGAAGAATACTGATTTCTGCTTCTGTGTTATAGGTCACAGCATAATTTGGAGAGGCTAGACTGTATTTAGATTGTAATGCAAAGAAAATAATTTACTAGCTAAAAATACAGGGAATGTTTAAGACAGAATGGTTTCCTCTTCGCACCAGGGTCTACTAGACCTCACATAATCTGGACCTGCCCACGTCAACCTCCTGACATTAGACACCCCCATCCAATACACTAGCCATACTGGTTTGCTTCATGTTCCTCAAAGAAAGGCCTATTACTTCTGCCTCAGGGCCTTTGCACTTATTAGTCCTATTTCTCTGACATGTTATTCCTGATTATCACAGGCCTTTAAAATATCTTTGCATTCTCAAGGCTGCCAGCTTGGTTAGTAAGGATTAAATTCCTTATTACCTCAGGCCCCAAGTGCCCTGAAAATCTTTTATGTGCTCACACAGCCACCAGTCTGCAACACCTTTAATTCATCCTGTTCATTGCCACGAGACTGATTGTTCTCAACATATTTAATCGTGTCTCCCACCCTTCCCATCCAGCTCAAGGAATTTCAGTAATTTCTGTTTTCTGGAAAGATGAAAGATCTGTAGCCTGTGGCCTAGGCTTCATGGCCCTCCAGTCTGAATTCTCCCTTGCCTACAAAGTTTTCTCGTCTAGAAACATTTCCGCGAACATTACAGTCAGACTGGATTACTCACCATTTCCAAACACATTTTATTTCTCACGCCCCTGATGATTCTGCTCTTGCTGTGGAACACCAACCCCCCTGTCCCCATCTATGTTTCTTCCTTACTTATGGTGCCTTGCAAAGAGTAGGCCATAAATAAAAATTTGATGACTGACTGATAATGGAGCTAACGAAAGTGGAGTATGTATTCAGATAATACTGTATTCTCTTTGGCCACTTGGTATCCAGACACGATTAAGGGCCTCCTCAGGGATAACGGTGTGAGCACAAAAGAAGAAAGTCTTTGGAGGCATCAAATTTTCTAACTATCACACAATACACACCTGTGCATTCCAAATCAATGGCACACCAGCAACGAAAAACAGGGTTCACCGTAGCCGACAAATGAAAGAAGGACTTAACGCAGCTATGAGGCTGGAATGGTGAGAGCTGTAACGTTACCTTGAGGTAATGAATTCCATGAGGGTTTTGACTTTTCCATCCTGCTCTACTGAGATGTCGACCTCATTGAGGATAGTGGTGTGCAGATGGGAAATGGCAGCGCTGTTATTTCCTAAGCTGATACTAGAAGAGGTAGAACTTGAGCTAAGCCCTGAGTCAGTCATGGGGGAGGGCTGGTAATCAGGTATAAAATCACCAACGCCCGCTGAAAGAGAAAGATGGCCGTGAAAACCAGACAGGAAAGGATCGCACACGCTATTTACACTTAAACTCTCCTTCCTTACAGGTTCTACGGGACACATGCGGGAATCTTAGCACCAGCTGATGCAAATCAGCGCTCCTTCCGTGGGAGCCTCGTCAGCACCAAATTCCAGCAAGCGAGTTTGGGGGCCAACACTGGTTTCCACAGCCTACTATTAAAACTTAACTATCTGGATTTCCTGTGAGGTCTTCTGCTGCCATCTGCTGAGGAAAGTTGAAAGTGGCACTTTCCTAATATTTTGGCACATTGACTCAACATGTGTTGAGTCCAGGGTTTCCACAGTGTGAACTGATTTTTCTTATGGAAAGGATTCTATACTTTCTGCTTCATTTTACTTGAAGAAAGGTAATTTTCAAGTCTTTGTAATATTTATATTATGTCAATTATTAAATTCTTTTACAGGTTGTTACCAATGCCGATCTTCGCAAAAGGAGTCTTAAAAACAAACAACAAAAACCAACTATGGAATTTTAAATAAAGATGTTTTAACATAAAAGAGGCATAAACTTTATTCTATTAATCTTTTAATCACATTTTAAAAGCTGAAATATTTCCTAATAATTGTTTTCTTACTAACTACACGGGTTTAAGTAAATAACGGGTTTTAACTAAGTAACTTTCACCCTGTATCTGACATTATATGACTTGTAAAAAATATAATTTTTTTCATTTTTTAAAAACAATTATTTTCTAGATCATCTATTAGTAACTTGATACAGACAAATGATTTAATAAGTAAGTTAGGGCTATTAGGAAAGAAGAAAATATAACTTGCAAAGTAAAAAAATTCACACCAACAGTGAAATAACTTTTATATTAGAGTCAATAATTTGGACCTCATTACTTCAAAATGTATGATTTGGAACTCACTAGACTTAAAAATGTGTAACATTTTAAATATAGTAAATATAGGGGCACCTGGCTGGCTCAGTCAGTTAAGTGTCGGACTCTTGGTTTCGGCTTAAGTCATGATATCTCAGGGTCGTGAGATCGAGCCCTGCATTGGGCTCCACACTCAGCAGGGAGTCACCTTTCCCTCTGCCTCTACCTCTGGCCCCGCTCACATGCGTGCTCTCTCTCTCTCTCTCAAATAAATCTTTTAAAAAATAAATACATACATACAGTAAATATAATCAAGTGAATAAAAAACTTTAAATGTCTTCCTTTGTCCATTTTTCAGATCTTGAGAGCACGAGGAATCTAACACAAGTTCAACATCTTTCCCATTAACTGTGCTCAATCAGCTAATAAGCACTCTTTCACTGATCTTCAACTTACGTGTTGAGAACTTAACATTTTTAAGACAAAGACCCTTTTTAAAGGCAATACAGACTCAAATACTCCAAGCTTAATTCTTTTACTAGTTAATAAATAATATATATGGTACTTAAACTAATAAAACTACATTAAAAAAAAAGTATTTCAACTTTTAGTTGACTTTCTCCATTGCAGATTTCAACTTAATGAAGCACGATTCCACTGTCAATCAAATTGGGCATTTGGAGCAAATACCTGTGAAAGTGTAATCTAAGTGTGCAATCTGTTTGACTGTAAGCACCCTGGGCTCATTGAACTCCTTGTTCCTGAGAAGGACAGAAGCAACAGTGCGGATGTTACTGTTGGATCCCATTACTATTAATAAGTGCAGAAGCAGGCGTTTACAATGCTCATACACCTCAGGGTGGCAGTGGTCAAACCCTAGAAAGGACAGTAGAAAATCATCATCAATAAAGAGAAATAATGAGTACTCTTGCTTCCAAACACATATTTTAAAGAAAAGCAGACATTACAGAAAATATTTTGTAGAAGATGATGTACGACACGAAAATATTTATTGGCCTGGAATTCTTATACCCTTTTACAGTAATGGCCTGTTGTCTTAGAGCAGCAGGGAGAATCAAGACAAGTTTTCAATGTGTTTTCTGTCTAAAATTTAGCCATCTATTAGAAATTATTACTCTGAGGGTGCCTGGGTGGCTCAGTTGGTTGAATGTCCGACTCTTAATTTCGGCTCAGGTCATGGTCTCAGGGTTGTGAGACTGAGTCCCACATCAGGCTCTGCGCCGGGCATGGAGCCTACTTGGGATTCTCTCTCCCTCTCCCTCTGCCCCTCTCAACCCTGCTTCTCTCCCTCTCTTAAAAAGAAAAAAAAAAAATTATTACTCTGTTGCGTAACACTTTATGTAAATAAATTTCATAAAGGCAAGCATTTTTTGTGTGTAGCGCATAATGCAAAGTCAGTAGATGTTTGATTACCGAAGAAATGAAGTAATACATATATAACGAGTGTGCATATCAGGAAAACTTCAGAGAAGATGGCTACCTTGACTTGCTTCAGGAAGTCAATTCTATGAGCGTGAAAAGTACCGCTGATGTGATGGATCCCACGTGTCTGTTACCGAGGGCCCAGTGGAGTTTCAGCTGTAATAATCAGACTGTCCAAAATCCCATTCTTTTGGGAAACACTTAGAACCCATTTTAATTTTCCATTTACACCGAAAGTTTCCAGTTCCAGAGGTAAATTAACTTTACTCTTGCTATAGCTCCCGAATTTCTCCTGCTAGAGGGTTAAGTGTGTTTGTGAGCAGTGGAGGGGGCCGCAGGACAGGAATGGGAATGTGGACAGAGGACCTATTTGTGGTTAAGAGAGAGGTGAGGACTAACTCCCTACTGGACCACGAGGATCACTGTAAAAAGTGTCACGGAAATGATATACAAAAAAACGACAGCAGAAACACTGAAAAACTAGACTGTCTTAAAATTATCACCGAAATATAATGGGACATTTAGAACCAATATTTATTACCTATAAAAATTGCATGAAGAAGAAGATGGAGGTAGCTTCCCCATTCCACCTTCACACTGTGATCGATGATCAGATCAGTCAAAAGGATCACGGCTATGTTACACCTGCGATAAGTGAGAATGCTATTAATGTCCTAGCAGAGTAAGCCTGGAGAAAATCTTAGGCCAGCTACTTGAAGACTTGAACATTGTATTTTATGGAAAAATACAACTTCTCAAGAAAAAAAGAAGAAAAGAAATACAGCTGAAGAAACCATTAAGTGATAGTTTTAGAAAAAACATTACCTGCTAAGGGCTCCCCCAAGTCAAGGGCCATAATTTCTTCATCTTCGACCCTGACACCTAGCACGCACACTGCTTGCCCCATAGTAGGTGTTCAGTATGTGTTTGATACATTAATAAATTTTAAAGAATGTGGTAACTGTTCTATTGTGACTTCGATAAGTAGAATTCAGTTTAACACAATTCAAAATAATAGTGCCTAGTGCCATAAAATATTTTTCAGATGTAGTAACTGGGTCCCAGAAAGGTCAAGTAACTATGCCAGACACCCAGAAAAGCAGCAGCAGAAGTAGATTTAATAATATTAATTGTAAACAGAATTCTGAGTTTGTAGATTTCTTGAACTCTAAACACATGGATCTCATTTGTTGCAGTATCAAACGAAAGAAATGGCTTTTTATTCCATGTTGTCAGATAGCATAAAGAAAGCTGAAGGTGTTAAGCAGCAATTTGGCTCATATGAAATAGGAATGATGCTGTAGTCCACCTGTGAAGAGGTAATCCAGGTGATGACGTTTCAGGCAAGTAATCCACCAGTGGTGACCAGCAGCCTCCAGCTGGTGGGAAGGGTAGTGGCTCTCCTTGATTATGCTCCATCACTTTCAGTCGCCAATTAGAATAAAGTGGCATTGAATCACCTATCAAAATAAAATGATCTCATTTTCTACACCATCTATTTTCTGCCAACATAAGCAAACTCTAGTAAGACACCAACTATTTATAGCATTGGAAAGTGATAAAAAATAACTTCCCACTCTTTTGACATAGGTCTGCTAGGAAGACCTGGGTACAAATATTATCAAGTCAAGCAAATCAGAGAGAGAAAGAGCTATCAATTCAGGTTCCATCGTTTATATCAAAGCAAAACTACATTCGCACTCCGTTAGATTCCAGAATTGATGTCCAAGCCATGAAACCACATCATAGGTGAAGCTGCCTTGTAACAAGGGCCTTCTGGTAAGTTACTCAATTCTAAATTTCCTGAGATAGGGCCAACATAAACCCATCTTAAAAGGAAATCTGCTCTACCACAGTGGGGCTGCAGGGTGCAGTAAAAAATGACATCAGGAAATGTGAATTCTGTGTGACATGGGTAAGTCACTTAACCTCTCTGGACCTCAGTTCCATCATGTGCAAAGTGAGGAGATTGGACCAGATCATCTTCAGGGTCCCTTCCCAGTCTGAAGGCTGGTGCTATTCCACTCTACCCCAGTGTTAAAGTGAGACTCAGATAGACATTCACTTTGCAATTGCAAGGGAGAACTTTTCAGTAAAATGTGAATCCACAGAAAAAGAGCAAACCTGTTAAAAAAAAAAGCAGGCTGTAGCCAGTGTCTACGATGCTTCTTGAGAACCAATTCTTATGTTCCTTTTGATTTATCTATAAGGGAACCTGTGCTTTGAAAACAAATTTCCCGCATTCATGCTGCTTCTTAAAATCAGGACATTTCAGATTATGTTGGACCACCACCAGTGGCAGTTAAATACTCTTCTTAAAACCAATTTATCAGAAAAATATATTCACTGACATCAATATAATAATTAATAATACACCTCGCCATTGTAGTTATAAAAAACATGTGGAATTTATTACTTTTTTCTTCTTCATAAGATCCTCCAGAGCTGCTACTGTATCGAGATTCTAGTCTGTGATGTTGACGATTTAAGTGACTGCTTAGTCCACTGTAGATGTCTAGGTGCACATAGCTATGGGAATGATCGTGGCAGTTAGTCACAGTTCATGGTAAAATGGTATTTGTACTTTCGGTTTCACTTTCTACGTTTAAAAAAGAACACAGTACATAAAATATTAACAAAAGCTTCCTATGATACATCTTTATTTCCACCTTACAGTTCAAAAGCTTAAGCTTTTAAGTCAATTATTTCTACCTGAAGACTTTTCCTATATTGTGGTAATAATGCTCTGGTGAAATCTAGCTTATAAAAAACAGGCAGAGTAAATAGCCATTTAGAAAAGTCTAAAAATGTAAACGACACAAAAAGAGCCTGGACATACTCAATCTATTCATCCATTAGAGCACATAAAAGAATCTAGCATGTCAGCATTCTGATGATAAAACAGTTAATGTGGAAAATTTCCAAAACGGAAATATATTTCTTCACTAGAATTCTGAAATATACATTCAATGAAATATATGCTGCAATGCAGAAATGATCATTTATTCTGATGATAATGGTATCTGTCAAACTGAAAGGCTAATGAAGAACAGAGAGGTACTTACCTCTCTTCAATATTCTCTTTAATGGGCTTATTATCAGGATTGCCATCTATGGGAGCTACCATTGTATTGCTACTGGAAGTAGTTCCTGCAATCAGAAATAAAATAGTATCTGTGAACTTAAAGCCTGGGATAACTCAGTAAGAACAAAAAATTTCAAAATTACACGTTAAAACTCCACTACAATGAGAGCAAGGTGATTTTTAAAAAGGAATGTACTCATAATGACCAAGAGAGAAAGGAAACAACAGCAACTAAATTCTAGATGCTGGAAAACAAATGGACAAGAAGTAATTCAGCTTTGAAAAGGCTGAATCTTAAAGCTGGTAGTGGGGGAAACCAAGAAGCTTCTATATCTATATTGCTGAACCTCCAAAAGACTCAGGAATTAGCAGCACTGAGTACCTCTGGGAGTAGGGGTTGAAAGTGTTGCTAAAATGGCAGGCTTGGTTGAAAAATCTACTTCAGAGGTAGTTGGTCCCCACAATCGATGCCCCTCCCTCTTGTAACTGAGTAGCTGTCTCTCTCCACTTCCAGAAATCTTTTTTTTCAAGTTTACTCATTTAAGTAATTTCTACACCCAACATGGGCCTCGAACTCATGACCCTGAGATCAAGAGTTGTATATTCTTCCAACTGAGCCAGCCAGGCACCCCCAGGAATCTTTTCAGATAAGAGTAAATCAAAGATTTCTGGACTAGGGCACATTATATACAGCTGAAGGAGGAAGAACTTTATTGAGAATAGGGGGATTGAGTGAAAATACACACACTAAAATTTGAGATTATATCCCCTTGAAAGCTGCTCACCCCATGGGGCTACCAGAAGGCTTGAAGGCTATGTTGTGGTATGTGTGTGTCCATCTGTGGACTCTATGTATTTGTACATACACACAGCCCTACAACCTCTACTTTGGGTAGATGACTAGTAGAGTTTTGTCTGGGGAATCTGATTAGTCCAAGAGACCTATAGACACTTTCATCAATGAAATCATCATACAACACATGACAAAGTCAACAAGCTCCATATATACCTACAAAACATCTGATCAATTTTTCAATATTCCACTCTTTATCAAAAAACAGATCTAGAATTGGTAGGCTTTTGAGGAAAGCTTTTACTAAGACAAATCAAAACAGAGCAATATAGAGAAAATAGGCTCTTCTGCCGGGAGAAGAAAGTCAGATATAAAAGACAGTCCAACCATGAAACATGAATAAGGCGCTCTTAAAGAAAAAAATTAATTAAAAAACAAATTCTTCGGAATTAACACTCTGGCAAATAAGAAAAACTCAATGGAAGTGGTATTAGAAATCCCTGAGAAAGTAGAACAAAAGGAACTAAAAGATGAAAATAGATGACAAAAAATAAATTATAAAAGATTCCTAATTATACAGATGTTATTAACATGTCAGAAACATTCAATTTAAACTGAGTGAGAAAGAATTTTCATGGAAATGTAATCTGAAATAGTCCCGATATTATGCTGATTTTCAATGGAAGTTATTCCCTCAGGGACATAGTTTCTTCAACTGAAAATATTACAATAATTATATCTGTATATACATATAACACTCACATGACTGGATGTTATGTATCATATATGCCCAAATAATTATAATATGAAATTACAGAGTAAGTCAGTAAGTAAGCCTTTTCTATATTTAACACACTACGTTTATTTGTTACAAAATGCTTGTTGTATAAAGATATATAAATCTATATTCCGGTTCCAAACACATATGTGTAAGTATGTTTCCCTCTGTAATACTGAGAACCCTTCCACTGTCAAACCTCTTTACTCCTATGGGGATTTACGAAGTCTTGTCAAGTTAATTCCCACACATGACTCATGTTTGCTTGTGTTTCTTGATGCTGTTTAAAGTACATGCTCACTATGATGAATAGTTATGTAAAGCTTCTCTTTTGAGACAAAGTTATCAGTTTTAAGTGACTTCTTACCTGAGGTGACCGAAGGGATTTTGCAGCTGGAAGTGATGCGGTAATACGGGGGGTTGTCCATGTGCGTGACGCCTGAGCTGACGGGATCGGTCAGCTGCAGCTCACTCACCAGCTCTTCCAACAACTGCATTGTTTTGTCTCTACCTAAATAGACAATAACTTTCTTCACCTGTCACAAGAGAAAATCGTTCAGAAAAGAAAAAGCACAATTTTTATTTCATAAACTTGAAGCGGATTTTCTCAGATAAGATCAACTTGAAATGGTAGATGAATTAAGCACAACTCAAATTTAAACACTGATCCACAATAAAACATTAATTGGCTTTATAAATAGGGTCTTCCCTCTGGCCCTCAGCATTGTATTTGGTTGGGATGACTTGACTGTTTAATGGTTTCTGCATTATCTACTTCTTTACTATTTTGCCTTTTTTTTTTTTTTTTTTAGAAAAGCAAAAGATAATTGCTTTCCTATAAATCAGCATCTTTTTAATGGAGAGATTTCAATTAATAATATCATCCCAAATTTCCTCAGACTTCAAACACAGGATTTTTTATTCTGCTTCCCCTATTAATTCTCTATTTAACCCAGCAGGTACAGAGTAGTGATTAAAAGCAAGGAATCAGAACTAAACTGGAACCCAAACCACACAGCCTGGATTGGAGTGTAGACACTTGGTAGCTATGCGATTGGACAGTTACTCTCGGTTTTCTCTTCTGCAAAATGGGGACAATAGCACGTATTTCATACAGTTGTTCAGATTAAATAAGATTTAATAAAGCACTTTAAGCATGCCTAGCACGTAGTAGGAGTTAAATAAGTGAAAAAAAAATTTCAGTAGTACGCATTCTGTACGTAAATAATATGTATTAATGAATCGCTTACTAACTGATCAGCCTATCTCTTTTTTCTTTGTAGTTCAATCCTTGCAACTCAAAAAATGTGGTCCTGCCAGCATAGGCATCTTCACCAGGAGCTGCTAGAAATACAGAATCTCAGGATCCACCCCCCAGAGCCAGAACCGGATACCCTGGTGATTCACCTGCACACAGACAACTGAGCAACTCTGCCTTATGTGACCCCTGGGCAAATCTTTTTTTTAAGATTGACTGATT
Organism: Phoca vitulina; assembly: GCF_004348235.1. Classification (NCBI taxonomy): domain Eukaryota; kingdom Metazoa; phylum Chordata; class Mammalia; order Carnivora; family Phocidae; genus Phoca; species Phoca vitulina. The sequence goes on from NW_022589706.1 coordinate 35,357,425, forward strand.
GATTTTTAGAGAGTGGGGGCAGGGCAGAGGGTGAGGGAGAGAAAGAAAGAATCTCAAGAAGACTCCCAACTGAGTGCGGAGTCTGACTCGGGGCTCTATCCCAGGACCCCGAGATCATGACCGGAGTTGAAATCAAGAGTCAGCCGCCTAAGCGACTGAGCCACCCAGGCGCCCCACCGCTGGGCAAATCTTAAAACATGCCTTATTGTATCATACCAGAAGCCTTATAATAATTACCCATGGATAACTGACCTACACACAGCTCTGTATCTATCCAACCTGCTTTAACCATTTGCTAATTCTCTGTTCTCAGATTCAGTCACTGCTGAGCCTACCAGGTGCATTCTTGCCTCCGTGCCCCCTCCACCCCCAACTCTAATCCTGTTGATCTTCAAGCCCCGGCCTCACCCCAGCTGTACTCCCTTCTCCACAAAGTGGGAATCCACTCCTAGTGACAGAGCTAACGGCTGCCCAACACTGAAGAAGTTACTCTTCTCTGTGCCCTGTTTTATTCATCTGTAAAACTGCTGTGATCTTCACACACTCAGATTTGGGAATTCAATGAAACAATGCAGATGAGGTGCTTATATCATGCCTGGCCTGTAATAAGGGATTAAGAATGATAATTAAGAAATTACGATTGTCATTAAAAATAGCTCCTTTTCTAAGTTCCTGGGAAATGGTTATTCCCCGAATTTCATCTTGGCTTCATGGCGCCTGTGTCTTCTTGCAGCCCCACCCCCGCGTTCATCCATCCAGTTAATAGGTACCTTCTATGTGCCAGGCACGATTCCAGGCTCTGGGAAGAGAGCAATGAACCAAACAGACAAAATTCCTGCTCTGGAGGACAGAATCTACTGCGCTGACTAAAGCAAAAGCAACAAGGCGAAGAAGTAAAACATATGTTTGGTGATGACAAGTGCTGGGAAAATCAACAAAGCAGGGAAAGGAAAAAAAAGCACGTGTCGGGACAGGGCATCTGCAGTCTTCGATAAGATGACCAGCAAAGGTCCCAGTGAGAAGGACATTTGAGGAAAGACCTGAGGGAGGGAAGGGAGGGAGCAAGGTAGCTGTTTAGGTAAAGACAGGGGGAGTGCAAAGGCCCCAAGGTGGGAAGGCCATAGAGCAGGGCAGCAAGGGGATCCGCATGGCCTCAGGCAGGGGGCATGAGGGAGAACATTAGGAGCTGAGCTCAGAGAGGTGAGGTGGGACTTTGTTGTTTCACACCACAGCCGCCTTTCTCTAACAGCTTCTCAGTGAGTATTAATCCTGAGGCATGCAACAGTCACGGTAACTCGGGAAATGCTAGGTCAGGCAAAGCTATTAAATGGTTTGTTTGAAGTAGGACCTGTAAGAACTTTGACAGCAACATTCTGCACAGCTGTTCTTCTGTGGTTAGGAGACGCTACCAAGGGGCTGACATCGATGTGTGTTTACACACGTGTGCATTTGTGCACCTGTGTGGATCCAGTTGAACCCTCATGTTTCATAGTCTCATGTTATTTTCCACTTGAGCAGATGTAAGTATTGCTTTCCCCTCTAGAAGGTAAAGACTGTGACATTCTTCATTGCATACCTCTTCCTATGTTTCCCCTTGCTTCTGGAAGCCGTCGGCACAATTCTACATGCACTGAGCTCTCTCACTCACCATTCTGCTCTAATATCTAGCCTAGCAAAAAGCATAAACACTCTCAATTTTGTGGTCTCACATCTAGATCACTGCCTCTCGAGGATCATCTCCAATCCTCCCAGAGAGCTGTGGTTCCTCGGTTATTCACTCTCAGTACTCTGCAATTTTCCTCTGCTGCCCTTATCAAGACTGCATTTTATTAGCTTACTGATTTATTCATTAAATACATTAGGTGAAGGTTCAGAGAATAAAATCTCCATCACCCACCGGGCTGAAAGGCCCAGAACCTAGAAGAGCACCTGGCCTGTGATCAAGGCCAGACAGTATCGGTTGAATGAAGCAACGAACAAAGGCACGTGTGATTTCCTGGCGGGGTCCTCACTGTGGGCCTTGCTTTGCTTCTGCTGCCCTCCTGCCGCCCATACTCTGGTACTACAAGAAACCAGGTAAGTTTTATTAAAAAAAAAAAAAAAAAGAAAAGAGAAAGAAAAAACTAAATGAACCTGAATACATACGTAAGGCAAGAGGCTTGGTTCACTATTCACTCCACAAACGCTGATCAGAAAGTGCAGAATGATTTTCAGGTTTTTCGGCCAGCCATCTGCAAGCGTGGTCCACACATTCTCCACCTCCGACCAGGCCAGCCCGTCCCCGTACTAGATGCAGGGCACACAACGCGTACTTCAGTGAGGATTGCTTATTAAATACCCAACTTATCACACCATCAAATACTAGAAAATCGTTTAAGAGACAGCTTTAATCTTTTCCGAGCTCTAGAGGAATAATCATTTCTTTCAACAAATCTGAACATAAATATATCACTAATCATCTATGATATTCTCTCCTCCCCCAAGAACATATTTTGGATCTACTGAGAAGTGTTTTAAAGGAAGGAATTTGGTTCTTTTCAAACAAGTATCTGTTTGGTTATCACAGGATGATCTGATCTCATCTATTTCTAACCTTTTGACTCCTCTTAATAATTCTGTGCAGCAACTGTGAACACAAACCCCACTTTACCTTTGCTGTCATGTACATTAGATTATTCAAAACCATCGCAGTGGCCTGTGGAGACCCCCAGCCTTCTCCTCGCAGCCAGCGCCTGCTAGTCACCATAAGTTCTCGGTCTCTTAAGGAGTCGTCTTCATCTTCCTCATGCCGCCTTGCTGTGGGCAAAGGTCTTAGATCTACCAACTCAATGTTGTTCATCCACGGTAAGAGATAGTGCAGCATTACTTGCCTCCCAGCAGGGTGAGCTGTCTGAATTCTCTGGCTTATCTCTGTCATTAAAAACAAGCCAAAAGAGGAAACAACCGGTATCATTTCCATTTCCTTTGATTTGTAATTAACCTCTGGTAAGATATGAGATCCCGACCAGGGGAGAGGTGGTGTGTGGGGGAGCTGGGACCCCAGCAACGGCAATGACCTCCCTCAGGGAGACAGGGTCTCTTGAGAAGGAGGCCTAGGAACACGAATACTTAAGATGGAAGAAACGAATCCACCAAAAGTGACAGAAAAGGAATAGCTCACAGTGGAAGGAAAACCAGGAAATAATAAATGTCTAGAAATCAAGAGAGCTCAGGATTTAAAGAAATGTAAGGTGACTAACATTAATTGCTTGGCAAGGTAGCAAACAGACTGAAGACCAAAAGTTGATGATTAGATTTAGCAGTTAGGAAGTCTTCAGTAAGTTCACAGAGAGGAAACTCACACTGATGGAGTCTGAAGGTCATTTTTGAAGATGCACAAGGACTGAGAACATGGAAAAAGTGAATGTGGATACTCAAGGCAGGTAAAGGGATGCGGGAACGGGTCAGAAGTGGGTGTAAAGGCGGAAAAGGATGGGAAGAGCCAGGGAGCTGAAAACATTTCAAAATTACCGCAATTGGTCCCAGAGAAAGGAAGGAGCAGGACCCTCAAATTTCAAAGTGGGCAAAGTTTCTATTGATAAGCTGCCCCATACAATCCCTAACAAACACTCTGCTCATCTTGCCTTGGAAACAGTAAAAGTGAAAACTGCACTGAGCAGGTTTACAGGCTATATTTTGGTTTAGAATAGACCATTTAAAGCAAGGAGTTACAATTAGCAGATCCTAATGACGAGTATCTGAAGACAGAAGTGAAGGACAAGGCGAGGGAGCTGGGGGCATGGTCTACACGTCCCAGCTGCCCTTGCCACCAATTTCTTGAGCTCCGAGACTCAGCTGGACTGCTCTGCTTGCTCTGTGGGAGGCTGGAGAAGCAGCCCGGCAGAGGATCGGTGATCCAGGCAACCACCGCTCCACACTGATGACCACCCACACTGATCCCGAAAGGGCTGTCGGGACTGTTGCGAAAACGGAAGGGCATGATCACTGCCGTCTATCAGTGCAAACCAAACAGCTAAACTGCTTTAAGAACTAAATGTCGGAGGAATTTAAATAGATTTTTCCTCATTCAGGTCAGTGAGGGATGAGAAACTATTTCTACTGCTGAAATGGGTGCTGTGGAAAGACGCTCCAAGGAGGCTAAGGTCACTAAATCTTGAGGCCAAATGAAAGAAAAGGATCCATGACAGAATCTTGTCATCTCCTGGATGCCCATTTTGGTGCATGTCCAATTCTCAGACTAAAATAAGATCTCGCTACAAGTGAAAGCCAGAAAAACTACCTAAGTGTTCTGTGTTAAAAATCAGTAAAAGGACAAAGCACTCTAGGAGCACATGCAATAGTGTGTTCATTGGGCGGAAGGTTAAACTAAATTTTAAACAAAAATTGTCCTAAATCTGAGTCCTGGGAGATCCACACAGAGAGGACATCTTGCCTGACACATAGTCCCACAGTTTTAGAAACCCCTGGAAGGAACTGTCATTGGCCCAAGAAAAGGAAATGGGAACAGAAAGCAACGTGGGATCCTAGCAGTAGTTTTGCTCAGGGCAGTGCAGGACCTTCCCCTATGATGAGAGGTGTTACTTATAGAAAGAAACCTGTATCTTTATCCCTGCCCATTTTTATTATTAAACACAGACCAATACACAAGATAAAATATGTACTAAAACACTTAGGAAGTTCTGTGTCTACCCAAGAAACATCTTTAAATTGCATGTGAAGCCCCCTCCTTCCCCCTCCTTCACCCCCCGGGGTGGAGAAGGGAAGGCAAAGTGAGAAGCCTTGGCAAGACTACAGTAGTAAGAAATCTATATATATTGATAGAGTAGTATTAAACGTTCTTACTAAAGGAAAAAATTTTCTTACATAAAGACATGTTCTGTTTTGAATCAACCTCCAATTTCTTATATTTAAAATTTCCTAAAAGTAGTTTTTTAGAAAGGATTGCTAAAGAAAACCCACTGACCAGTTCAACGATCATACCTGAGAATATGGCAAGAGTTAGCTCAGGATAGGCCCTTGCTAATTCCTCGGACAACTGATAGTATGAAACAGAATACAGATGCGGCAGTGGAGACAGCTGGCTGAGTACTCCATCTGTTCTCTGAACTTCCAATTTGTGAGCATAGCGAAACATCTTCGGTTCCAGGATCTGCAGGAATGTAGATTCAAGATTTTATGAGTCCTCTAAATTTCAGCTACAACTGAAAAATAAAATCTTCTCCTAAGAATTATTCCAGCTTAAAAATTATATAGTTATGCATATTGTAAAGTATTTCAGGTGTTACCTTCTAATTCCCAGGAATGTTTGCAAAAGATCTGTAACTGTTTAGAAGGCTTTATACTCCTTGTGCTTAATTCTAATGGTTTGGGTTAGTAGCATAGTCTGAGAATGACTTTAGCAACTTAATATACAATTACTTGAAGAAGATTTACCACTTTCCAGTTAAAAAACAGGATTATATAAAACAAGTGAAAAAAAAATCCTCTAACAGATCTTGGTTAAATACAGATTAAATATGGAATATGAGCTAAAAATTATTTTAACATTACACTATGTAAAGATACAGCACTGAACCTTCTTAATTAATAAAGACATGAGGGTATAATTCTCAAGATGGCAGCTACCGGCATCAGTACCACGTCAAACCCTCTGGAAACATCAGCGTCTACTTGAATCTTAACTTGGTTAAGAGTGAAGAAACTCATCCTATTACCAATTAGTTAGATACTGTAAAATAATGCTACCTCCATGCTTGGTAAGTTAACTTTCTAGGTTATTTTTCTTGGTCTAAGAAAGAAAAACTGTACAAGCACATCATAAAAGGGCGAATTACTTTTTACTTGGTTCTCAAAAAAACATTTAGCTCCCATTATTCTCATCTGCTGGACAGGAACAGGTCCGTGCACACGTAGGTCCCGACCACTCCGTTCTTACGTGTGCACACTGGCGCATACAGGTGTGTGTGCCAGTACGTGCCTGAGCCCTCTGTAACGCACTTCTGAACAATCTATATTATTTGTAGACCCGAGTGACCCATATTATCTTTGTCTTTTTTCTTTTAAGATTTATTGATTTATTTATTTGACAGAGACAGAGAGCACAGGCAGGGGGAGCAGCAGGCCGAGGGAGAGAGAGAGAAGCAGACTCCCCACGGAGCAGGGAGCCAGATACAGGGCTGGATCCCAGGGTCCTGGGATCAGGACTTGAGCCCAAGGCAGATGCTTAACTGACGGAGCCACCCAGGCACCACTTATCTTTGTCTTCTATTTTTAATGATAATCAGGAATTGATGCCATGCCTCCCTATTAAAAATAAAGCCCAGGGGCTCCTGGGTGGCACTGTCAGTTGAGCGTCCGACTCTTGGTTTCGGCTCAGGTCGTGATCTCAGGGTCATGAGATCGAGCCCTGCATCAGACTTCTGCACTGAGCACAGAGTCTGCTGGAGTTTCTCTCTCCCTCTCCCTTTGCCCCTCCCTACCTCGCACTCTCTCACACTCTCTCTCTCTCAAATAAATAAATCTTAAAAAAAAAAAAGCTAAATATTTATATGCTTCATTAAATCATTAATAAGTAATATTTTAACATTTGCTTACAAACCTGTAAAAGTTGCATAGCAACTTCATAGATACTTCGAGAAGAATCAGCTGCTTTAAACAGTATCAGATTTAGGAGCATCACTGTGTCACACTGATAATCCCTAGGGACAAATATTACATGTTAGAGAAGTTTTAGAGGCTTTCACACCATTAATAAATATGGTACACAAAGGGCAAGGCTGCAGCAGATACCAAGTGTTAAGCCTATGACTAGGTGTTTTTTTGTTTTTTGGGTTTTTTGTTTTTGTTTTGTTTTTTAAGGCAAAAGGTACACAACAGATGCATGGTGATCATTATTCTTATTCTGGTTAAATTTCAGTAGAGCTCAAGGAGAGAAAATACTGGCTTCTTAGTATTTCTGAATTCAAAAGGAAACATCTTCTTAAAGAAAAGAAAAGAGAAGGAAAAAAAAGAAAAGAAAAGCTAAATAAAATATGGAAGACAGTATGTGGAGTACCTGTTCTGGAATACATTAGCTATGGCTTTAAAGCAGCCGGCTGCCACTCTCTTGGAACCAGTGTAACATCGATCCACAGCCCAGTACATCAGGTTGCTCTGGTCCGGGTTCAGCTCCAGCAGTAATGTAACTGCCTCACAGCCCAACTGATGCACCTACGTAAAGGTCACAACATTGCCCAGGATAAAGAAATTTATATATTATATATAACTACTCCTCTACATTTTTATTAAAATAATATAGTTATTTAAGCACAAAACTCAGTCTCATTTTGTTCAACTCCTTCTCATTATATTCGGCCAAAGGAAAAAACAAATGACATGGACAAATTATACTTGGTCTCCTGCTTTTTACCCAAGACTCTAAGTAGTACAATTCTCTCCTCCAGCAGAGCCCTCAAGGCAGCTGATGAATACAAAGAGTGATTAAGTGCTTTCAGAAAAGTGCGTTATTAACCTCTCCAGTTATTTTTATCAAGCTTTATTCTTGTTTTTGATAAGCCAATAGAGAAATTATTCTGAGGGGAAAAAATCTAAGTCCTGTTTTAAATCGTGAAGTCTGTGCATGTACAGTAGGAGAATAAGGAAAAGGGAAGGCAAGGAAGATTAATTGGAGAGTGGTCAAGAAAATGATATTAAACAGTGTATTTCTTCCATGGAGCTCAATGTATTCTATATTAGTATTTTATTTAAAGATCTAGAACCCTATCATGAGATGTGTGTATATACACACACACACACACACACACACACACACTACTGTATTAATCCTATAATATAAAAGGGAAATTAACATTATTTAAATAAGAATTAGAAATTTCTTAAAATATTGCATCCTCTTTTACACAACATGCTTTTTGCATATAATTCTAACCTATCTTATTAAAAAAAAAAAAGACTTGTTTTCAGTGGGTCATACTATAATTCCAAAAAATGCAGTGTGATTTATTACGAAATCTTCAAGGCACCGTCATAATCACCTTTTTGTCCAGAGAGTCCAAAATGTTATCCAACCATTTGTACAAATAGCCATCTGATGAAAGTCCCACATTATCTGCAACAGGGCCACAACACAGTACAGCAGACATAGCCTTCAAACAATAACATCAGAATTACACTTAAAACATCCAAGAGGTTTGCTGCTGGTTGCTTAATGAGAAGAGGCAGGGTATGTTTATTCATGCTTATGTAGCCACAATATCTTTAATTCTTTCCTTTACAAAGAAGAGCATAATAGCAATTTTTGAAACTAAGTAATTTATGATGAGTAGTAAGTAAATACATGATACCAAATAAGGCATGAGCTTGGACAGTACTGGAAGAGAAGAGAAAAAAAAAGACCAAGAAAAAGTACTTAAGTAGGAAAAAAGAGGCAATTCTCAGTTCTTTAAGAAAATGGCATTTAAATTTTGGGTAGATTCTGTAACTTTTTACATTGTATTTTATGTATTTAAATCAACATACGGTATAAATATTTGAATACAGCAGGCAAATATACTCTCAGGTACTCAGAAGAAATCTATCCTTTTTATACTACTAGGAGCTGAGAGACAAAAAAAAATTTAACTGCACTCTTCACGTAAGAAAAAAGAAATCAGATTTCTAAGCAATACCTTCAGTGCACAGTACTGATGTCTGTTAATTTGCATATTTCTGTCACTGTATCTGTCCAAGGGTGTAAACATGATGCTAAAAGGACCTGCCCAGTGACTGAACAGCATAAACAGACTGTGACGAAGGCTCTGTTGAGGGAAGATACTTCTTCTCTGGTGCACTGCACATAAAAAAAAACAGATGGGAAAAAATTTATTTCCATTTCTTTTTATTTTAACATGCATGTCAACTTATTTGGGATTGAGTATGTAACACTGCAAAAAAGCAAGCAAAAGTTTTCATTTTCACCTACCAACAAACCTCCTTGGTGACAGTAATCATTGATGCACGTGCAAGACCCAGAAACAGGGCTGCAGTCTGACACCATGTAGCTCAGCATTATGAGAGATACAGGATCTCTGCAAGCAGAATTTCAAGGCGGGCACCGTACTGCTCAGAGGCTGGCACAGAGCTGGGACTCAGGACCCTGCTTCTCCCCGGCTGTTGCTGGCTACATGGTAAGCTTGGCCAAGACATCAACATGAACGCAACTCTGGATCTTGGTTCATTGCCAAGACAAAGCTTTGGAATAGGTAAGCTGTTTTTGAGCTTTGTATGTTTTCAGCTGCACAGCTATCTTTTTAAAAGAATCCTTACATGGACTCTTGATATACAGAACAGACAAAGGAGGGGCTGATCAACTTGAAGTAAGGGGTGAAGCCTAGAGTCTAAACCCATTCTATTCTGCTGCCTCTTGCTGATGGCACCAGAAGAGAAACAACATTGTTTGAAAACCACTGGCTGAGATGATCTCCAAGAATTCTTTCCACTTGAAAATTCTATCTACAAGTTCTCTGCGTCAATCCTTGTTGAAGAAACTCAACAGTATCTTAATGAACCAATCCAGAAGTTGTAGACAAATGTTTAGTAATGGACTAAATTATATCTTTATGTTAACTGAGCTTCAGATCAGGAAAGCATTTCCCTCTGAAGTTCAAAACAGGCCTCCTGCATTTGAAATTAATGTACCTAAAGAAATGTTTGCAGGCCTCTTTTATAAAATACAACCCATGCTCTCACTCTCACAGAGTCAACTGTTTGCATGTTCTTTTAAAGGTAACAAAATAATTCTTTTACAGAAAGAAAAAGAAACATTTGCATTTACATGGTATACCAAAGGCTACAGTCACATTTTATGTCTCATCCTTGTAAATAATTTATGGTTTTTTGAAAAAAGTAATTGCATATATCAGTATTTCTAGGGCCTAAACCAGCACCTGGCATATGGTAGGTACTGGAAAAATAGGCATATATACCTTAAAGGAATCAATCAGTAACACCGTGTCCTTAGCATACCTTGTAACTGCAGCCTACACCCTCCTTCCATTATTCAGCAGTACCTTGTTAATTCTATTCTCAATGACCATTTGGAACATAATTGCTTTTTGCTCATTGTATTTAGAACAAGTTTGCCTAAAGAAGCTTCTTCTATTGATTTCTTAAATTTTTTGTTAGTGTCTTGAATATCATTAAAAATCTATGTGGGCTTGCTTTTTTTTCGATTTCTACTCACCACACTAGTTGAAAGGTAAAACAAACTCTTGCCATCCATGTTATGCTGACATATTTTTCCACTATGTTCATAAGCTGCTTTATCACCTTAGACTGCAAACCCTCAGGGGAAGAAAGTACGTGATGGTCCCTCACTATTCAATAATGTTTTAAGAAACTGGAAAGAATACCTGGAACATTCTGAATGATATTCGCCACTAAGGCACTAAAATGGCATCGGATATCCTTCAGTGTGTCAGAGTCTTTTTCATTTTCTGCTTCCAGGAGTTGTCTAGTTAAATCTACATATTCCAATAAAGTGTTGTTGAGGAAATGTGTTTCATTATCAAGGCCACCACTTGCACTGAAAATATTGAAAAAAATAAAGAAAATGTGGTTTTAAATTATAATTTAAATCAAAATAAATTCCTAGTAACCAAATTCAGAATAATATACAGTCGACTCTTGAACAACGTGAGGGTTAGGGGCACCTACTCCCACCACCCCAGTCAAATATCTGCATATAACTTTTGACTCCACAGAACTCAGCTATTAACAGCCTACTGTTGGTGGGAAACCTTACCGATAACATAAACCTGTCGATTAACATATATTTTGTATGTCATACATATTATATAATCTATTCTTAGAATGAAGCTAGAGAAAAGAAAGTATTAAGAAAATCATAAAAGAAAATACATTTACAGTACTGTACTGTTAGAATCCACATACAAGTGGACCTATGCAGCTCAAATCCATGTTCAAGGGTCAACTGTTTATTAAACTTGGCATGATCATGGTAGTGTGCAACTTTACATAAAAAATTAAATGAACATGATTTTGGCTTACAAATATAAAATAGATGGTGCTTCTTAATCAAGAAACTGCTATTGTAATTTTTATTATTCAATTCCATATCCACCTTTAATCAACTATTCTGAGTGCTAAATGTTAGCCCCTTTCTGGCAAAATATATAGCTTTTCAAAATAGGAAATAAGGAGGCATATGGGATAGGGAGGATCAGTTTAGAAGAGTAGAAAGAGGAGGGGTGCCTGGGTGGCTCAGTCGGTTAAGCGACCCACTCTTGATCTCAGCTCAGGTCTTGATCTCAGCGTTGTGAGTTCAAGCCCCATGGTGGGCTCCACACTGGGCATGGAACCTACTTCAAAAAAAAAAAAACTGATAGAGGAAAGACTAGTTCTATATATTCTCACAGCTGCCATGCAAATTCACATTATGCCTTTAGTACAATCAATCAAATATTCATTAGGTACTTATTCTCAGCAAGTACTGGGGATACAAAAATTTAAGAGAATTCAAGTAAGAGTGCTGGTTTTCAAGTCCTCTATCTACACCTATGGAGTTGCCTCCAAAATCTCTGCAGTATTTTTCCTTTGAGGCAAGGGTTCTGAGCCTGGAAACCATAGACTGGAAGGGGGTCATTTGGTTAGTAAGAAGTCTCAGATCCCAGTCTTGTTCCCTCACTTATTAAAGATTTGACCAGTAGCTACTTCAGAGCATTTTAGTAACAATATAAATTAGTTACTACATAAGAAAGCATTAGTAAACCATAAATGCTATATAAATGGTTGGCTATTACATTTACATTTATTTTGATCGTTTTTCCTTGCTATACTTGAAAAGTACTTCTAAAATATGTGATTTTAAAAGTAAAAATAATTTTTAGTAGTTGTGGCCATGAAAACAAGAGTAAGGAGTCACAATGGTACTACAGTATATTAAAATTATCAGTCTACAACAATAAAAAATGTTGAATCATAATGAAATGTTTTCCTTCATTCCTTAAAGGAATGTTTTTAATTTCTGAGTAATGATTTATTACTGGACGGGAAACCAATTTAATAGATTGCAACCTGACTCAGAATAAAACATTCACTTAACAACTATTCATTGAATACCTCCTATGCATCAGGCACATCAGATTGGCTGGGTGAACAAAGCAAAGATCCCTGCCTTCTTGGCCTTTAGAATTCTTTTTTTTTTTTCCCTTAATTAAGGAAATAAAAAGTCCGTAATACCAACAGCCTTATAGTACTACTTTCTCTTAAAACAATAAAACCAAAACCAAAACACATAACTGTGTTCAAAACCATTACTGCTATCGAGTGAACACAGCTTTTGTAAATTTTAAAGATACCAACATCCTGCAGTTCCCCCAAATAGTACCATTCAAAGATTCTTCATTCACTAACACTACATTAAAAGCAACAAAAAAGAAAGAAAAAAGATACAGATACGTATTACGTTGTTGATTTTTTTCATTAAGCCCAGTGTGTTTCAAATTCTCCTTTCCTAACTTCCACTGTTTTATTTTTGTGTAGGACAAAAAAAAGAATGATGTTTCTTTTTTCTCTTTCTTTTCATTTACTATAAAAGAAAAGGTAAATCAGTGGTCTAAATTCTCCTTAATTAAAGCTCGATTTTGAAAGCACTCATCAAAAGCATTTGATGCTAACTATGGAAGGTATGAGGTACACTAAGAAATAATCAGGACAAATGCCAACGTCACAATACTGCACTTGTTTATTAACATTCATTTTTACTCAAGATCTCTTTTCAGTTACCTTTTTTTTGGAGATGATCATATCTTTTTTTTTTCCCCTCCTTCAATAGTCAGGCAACACAGTTACCCTTCCTAGGGAAATAGTTATTTCTCAACCCAAAGCCAGTGGAATTTTCCTCAAGGGGCTGGTCTTAGTGTCCACATGCCTTTATTCTAGCAATAACTCCAGGTTTTATGTTTTCATTGGTGAAGGGTGGAAAGTTATGAATTATGATTTATGTTCATGGATTTCGTAATTATCCCCAACAGGAGAGAATAACAGTCAATTGGAATAGATTTGCAAACCTTACAGTGTTTAGCCTTTATACATATGATTTTACAATCCAAAAGAAATAGATCTTTAAAATGAGGTAAGAAATCGGGGCGCCTGGGTGGCTCAGTCGTTAAGCGTCTGCCTTCGGCTCAGGTCATGATCTCCAGGTCCTGGGATCGAGCCCCGCATCAGGCTCCCTGCTCAGTGGGGAGTCTGCTTCTCCCTCTCCCTCCACCTTTCCCCACTGCTCCTACTCTCTCTCTCTCTCTGTATCTCTCTGTCTCAAATGAATAAATAAAAAATTCTTTAAAAAAAAAATAAATAAATAAAATAAAAAATAAAATGAGGTAAGAAATCATTAAGTTAGTCACAAAAAAAGGCTACTGTCCACTTGCCTGACTTACTAGATGCCTACAAATATCAAAATCCTAGGAGCATTATAGCCAATTTTTGCCCGAAGCAATCTAGTACTAGTCGTAGATTTTTTTCAGTATGTTTTTTAGCCACTGGTTGACGTACTGGATGCATCTTCTATAAATAATGTTCACAGTGTAGCAGTTTTGTGTTGTGGCAAAGGGGTTTTTCTGTTTTTATATATTTCATAAGAGAAAAAATACTATGTTCCCTAATCATTCCAAAGTTTTGAAAATCAAAACCCAGCACTGACCTGTGACTAATGACACCAGCATCCGCTAGCAGTTCAAATATTCGTACCAGTTGTACTCGCAAAATGTCTCGACGCCTGCGCCGCTTCATATTCTAGTCCAAAGATATAAAGATATTAAGTGAAAGTCCTTTGGGAAGTTGACAGAAAACTTGCTGGTGTAACTTGGAAAGAATAATGTGCAATGCAGACTTTGATCACTTTAGTGGCTACTGAAGCAAGGAGATACGTGTGGAATAGTTTGAAATTAACGAGCCAAAGAAAATCACATGACGTTTTATGTGGCAATACTCCTTGTGTGGGGAGAAAATAACATCCTATAATTTCAGGTGATTTGCTAATCTGACAACTTCGAACAACTGAAGCAGTTAGTAAACTGTTGTCACTGCATGATAAAGAATCCCTAAGATATTCCCCAAAATATAACAAAAAGACAGGGGAAAATAACACAAAGGGGAATGAAAAAACCTTATAGATTTTGCTCGTGCCAAAGTTTTCCACTCAATAATTAATTCTGACACAAAAACTAAATGCAAAAGAAAAAATTTCTCTGACCATTATGGTCTGAATAAATTTGTCTTATTAGAGCCAAAGTACTAATGATTAGCATAATTGCTGTAACGTCTCCCCTGGATTCTGCTTCCAATGGGAACTCGTGTAGTAGGAAGAGACAGATGTGCTGTATCACTTTCTTCCATTGTTCATTATGTCACTGTGGTGTAACTTTCACAATATAGAGCAATTGGAAACCTACTTATTATTATTAGTCTTTCAACTTTCAAGTCCATGATCCAGTTTCCTGCCTTCCATAGACCAATCTGCTGATGACCAGCTCATTACATTTCCTATTTCTCTTAACTCTTTATAAAGTTCACAGCACATTGTACTCAACAGGATAGTTTCTAAGCAATCTTTGAGGATTTCTGCAAAGTTTTATTGACTTGTTTCCATTCTGTATCTACAGAAAGATTGTGAGTCTAAAGCGCTCAAAATAAATCTTATATTCAAGGCACATCATTGTACTTTATCTATTCATTTGCTATGATGCATTTTTCCCCCTGAAATTGTGAAGTATAAATATTGCTACTTAATTTTGTTTCCAATTCCAATTTGTTTCCAATTCCCTGGATTGAATCACCCTACACTGTAATCAACATGATCATTCTGAAACAGAAGTCTGATCAATTACTAAGTGGGGATACTACCACAACTCTACAGGGCTGAATTAAAGAAAGGAAGTGAAGCCTTACAGATGCCATCTTAAAGTTACTAAAAGAGCACCTATTGTCACCATGTCCTTCTCCTGCTTTAATTCCTCTGTGACATTAATAGCAGTGACTCTCAGTCTTCTACACCAGGCTCATCTAAGGTGGTTTTTAAAAGATTTCTGGGCTCCGTTCCAGGGATTCTCACTCAATAGGCCCAGGAATCTCTAATTTTTAGGAAGCTTTTCCAGGCAGTTCTAATGCCCATGCCATATGGTGCTCACTGGTCTACTGGATAAAGCTGAGACCAGGAGTCTTTCAGGAGATAGTTCCTCTCTTGCTTTGCAGCCTGATCCATCTTTTTCTCCATAATATAATCATGCAAAAGCATCTGCAATGTCCACATTCTTTTATAAAGTTTGCAAATGCTGTTTCTCTGCCTAGAATGTCTTTCCCTTGCTTGTCCACTGGGGAATATGCTTCAAACTTCACCTCAAGTATCAGTGCTTCAGGCTTACTTTTCCTTGACAGGCAGAGCCAGAGGTTTTCTTCTCTGCAGTTTGTGCAACCTCTGATCTGTGATTTTATTCCAGTGGGTAATACGTTGTTATAATTATGGTTTGCAATCTGTCTGTCCCACTAGACCTGTGGTTTCTAAAAGTTGCTCAGAACCTGACACAGATCTGTAGATTTAGGGACGTAGACCCAGGATTGGCAAAATATGGCCCTCAGGACAACCCTGGCCCACTGTTGCCTAAAAAAAATTGTTTTGGGATATAGCCACGTCCCTTTGTTTAGTAGTCTATGCAGACTGAGTAGCTGCAACAGAGACAGTAGGGCCTGCAAAGGTGAAGATATTTACTATCTGGCCATTTACAGAAAAGCTTTCCTGACCCCGATCTAGACCCTGACTGTCCCCACTTTACAGCAATTTAATATGTTTTATAGAATGAGTTTCTGCATAAGATCTTCTGTGAGAGGGGGAAGGAAGAATTTTGTATATTAAAAAAATGTTGAGGAGCACCACGCCTGGGTGGCTCAGTCAGTTGAGTGTCCAACTCTTGATTTCGGCTCAGGTCACGATCTCAGGGTCATGAGATCGAGCCCTACGTTGGGCTCCGTGCTGGGTGTGAGGCCTATTTAAGATTCTCTCTCTTCCTCTGCCCCTCCCCACCCCTGCGTGCTATTTCTCTCTCTCTCTCTTAAAAAAAAAAAGGTTGAAAACTGCATCAGACCATCTTTTACATATTTACTTCTCAATTTCTAATTTTTGGTATAATGTACAGAATACAGAAGACAATAAGTATCTGCCAAATAAATATTTAATGACAGAAAACTATACGGCTTACCTCTGGCCTTCTTTCGAGTGCTTCTTTAATTATGGGATGCAATTCCTCTATTAGTTCCCTAGAAGAAAAATTATACACATTTTTAAATTAATGGCTGAACAGATACAATCTGATGTGCAAATATGTAAATACTAATATAATGATGTGAAATGACAAGTGTTAACCCTAATTCTACTGTTTTAAACACAATCCTCATTGTTTTAGTTATAGAAGAACACGTGCACACTGTAGAAAACTGGGAAAGCAGAAAAAAATTGTACAGGCCACCTATTCTAATTTGCAGAGATAAATACCGTCAAGATTGGTGTTCCATTGTTTTGCAGCCCACGTGTATTTTATATAGTTGAAACCCTATCAGCTATGAGAAGGTATCCTTTCTTCCTTTAACACTAGCATAATGATATCCACATGCCCTTAATTAGTTCATAATATTCTATAACAGGGTGGGATACCATAATTTTTCTAAACATTTTCATTTATTACTGGTTCATTAAATTTCATCCAATTTTTTTTTAAAGATGTTACTTTTAAGTAATCTCTACACCTAACGTAGGGCTCAAGCTCACCGTCTCAAGATCAACAGTCACATGCTCCACCGACTAAGCCAACCAAGTGCTCCAATTTTATCTAATTTTTGATTATAAATACTGCCTCAGTGAACATCTTTGTCTTCATTTCTGATTATCTCCTTAGGATTAATTCTTACAAATGGAATTAATGAGTCAAAGGGCATGAACTTCATGAAAATGATAATTTAATCTTTGCTTATATTCGGATTTTAAATTGAAAATGTGCTCATTGTCGATGATTGGGAAAATAAAAAAGGATAATAAGAAAATAAAATGCATCCACGATTTCATCATCTATAAAACTACTGCAGACATTTAAAGTATTTGCCTCCGGTTTCTTTCTTTTTTTTTTTTTTTGGATTGTTTCTATTTATGAGAATTTGTTTTTTAAGAAGCTGAGATCATTTTTGTAACCCATTTTTTGCTATTAGCATAATAATGTATTTACTTGTCATAAAATAATCCTCCAAAACCTCATTTATGATGAATGCCATTCCCCAAATACAGCCCTATCACAATTTGCTAACCTAGTCTCTGTTGTTCATGTTATCTCAGAGATAAAACATCAAACATCACCTTAGATCAACAGAGGACAATCTCAAAAGAATAAATACAAGGCCCAGCAGGCAACAACAAAGCAGAATCTCAGGCAAAAATGAAGGATTTGCTTTGTTAATATCAAAAACATCAAGAATGAAATAAAATATGTACATAAATATTTCTTCTAAAAATAATCTAATTCTCTCGAACAAGAAGGGGAAAAACTACAGTTTTAAGCAACAGACCGAACCTATAAAATAATCACATCATGGTCTAAATAGGTAGGAAAATATTAAAAATTTACGTGGCATTTTATCATTTTTAGAACATATTTATACACAGTATATATGAGATTTTCATAGTAATTCTGTGAAGAACATTGGGGACATCTTATTTGCTCAATCAAAATGAAGAAATAAAGGGTCTAATAAATTAAATGACTCTTTAAATGTTACATGGCTAGTTAACTGGTAAATGTCATGACTGATACGAACTGTCCTGATTATAAAAAACTCTACCGCACCTTCTCTCGAGTAGTGCATTTACTATTTTAGTGCATAGAGAAAACATATGAAGATAATTACCTAAAAGCTCCTGGGTTGGTCCTGCCAAGACCTAGAACAAGGGATTCTGTGATTTCCATGCTCTCAGAGCGCATCATTGGAACTACATGCTTAAACAAGGATGAAGGGGATGGGATGCCAATTATCTGGAAAAAATAGATATATTTATAGCAGCCATTAATGATAGTACATCCAATTAAATAACTTGGCACTTCATCAATATTTCATCAAGGGCAACGAGGAGATGAAATTTTACTGTGAATGGGACTTCAAAATTCACCTGTGGTGTACATAATCTAAAAACATTAAACATTTGTCCAATGGTTCACCGCAAGTTCGTTAAAAGAATTTGGGTTCTGTGAGTCTCTTAATTTCTTACATATACTTACCATTACATAATAGGCTGACTTCCTCTGTAGGAGGATATTCCGATATTCTATGTCTTTTGATCCATAAAAATAATTAAAATTATTTCTAAGTCATTGGTGTTTAAGACACCCAGATCTTACTCAGTTTTCTAAATTTTCTTCAACCACCTCATAATATTTTGTGTCACAGCATGAAGACTATTAAGAACTGTTCTTATCAAGTATCATTACATAATTTAGGGAAATTCTACAAAGGTATTTAATTATTTAAATGAGTTTTTTAGGATCCTGAAAAGTGTGAGAACTACAGGAAATCAAATAAGGAAAAATGGGGATGAAAATGCCTTTAAGAAATATTATGATGAGGGGCGTCTGGGTGGCTCAGTCGTTAAGCGTCTGTCTTTGAGGTCATGATCCCAGAGTCCTGGGATCGAGTCCCGCATCGGGCTCCCTGCTCAGCGGGAAGCCTGCTTCTCCCTCTCCCACTCCCCCTGCTTGTGTTCCCTCTCTCGCTGTCTCTCTGTCAAATAAATAAATAAAATCTTTAAAAAAATATTATGATAAATTTAATGAGCATGACCCTCTTTTCACCAAAGAAAAACTATATATATATATATATATATATATAAAATTGATTCCAACCAGGAATCCATAGTAATAGGACTCCTTGAACTATTTTCATCATTAGTACAAGTAATAAACTTTTCAACCAAACTACTTTATTGTCCTGGAAAGGAAATTTGAAAACACTGCTTCACGGTGCCCTTCCGACTCCGTGGCGGCCGGGGAATCTTACCTTGGAATCAATGCCGTAGCCACTATCAGGGGTGGATGCCAGCGTCTCGGGAGGGGAGCACCTCACAGACCCCGCCGACGCGGAAGAGGACGCGGCGGCCGCCGCACTACAGCACAGGAGGAGGTAGTTTCTCCACAGGCCGACGTACGAGTCACTGCTTGCGGCAGTGTTCACTTTCTTAGCATTGATGGGGCTACTGGGGAAAGCAAATAATACAACGTGTTCTCAAGGCGGTTTGGTTTTTTTAAGCTAAATTCTATCAATTTAGGAAAGATGGTTAACATGAAGTTTTATTACTACCACTGAATCTCTGTGGAATGGTGTAACATATAAATGACTATTTGACTTAAAATTAAAACATATTGTAGCATCATTTTCATCTGCTATTTTTGTGACCGAAGTTAATACTTTATCAGGCCACATTTTATAACTTATTATACATGCTCAGTGTAAAAAAAAAAAAAACTGAGGGGCGCCTGGGTGGCTCAGTCGTTGGGCGTCTGCCTTCGGCTTGGGTCATGATCCCCGGCTCCTGGGATCAAGCCCTGCATCGGGCTCCCTGCTCGACCAGAAGCCTGCTTCTCCCTCTCCCACTCCCCCTGCTTGTGTTCCCTCTCTCGCTGTCTCTCTCTCTGTCAAATAAATAAATAAAATCTTAAAAAAAAAAAAACTGAAAACAAAATGAAAATCACCTTTAACCCCACGTCAATA
The DNA here is from genome assembly GCF_004348235.1 of Phoca vitulina. Classification (NCBI taxonomy): domain Eukaryota; kingdom Metazoa; phylum Chordata; class Mammalia; order Carnivora; family Phocidae; genus Phoca; species Phoca vitulina. Next base: position 35,377,225 of record NW_022589706.1, read on the forward strand.
TAAGCACTGATATTCTTTTATACATCTTCAATTCAAATACATACATGTATACAAATACATGAATATATCACCTTGAACTTATAAAAACTGAATAATACTGTTTGTATTCACATGTATTTAATGAGTTTTTAAACATCTTCCATTAAATATTTTTAAAACCAAAAAATAAATAAATAAAAATAAACATCTTCCATTAAAAGAATATACTTCTGTGACATCATTTTTTGATGACTGTATGCTATATTATTATAAAGATTATCAGGATTTATTGTCCAAACCTTCAGGTTTTTTTGTCCAAATTTTCATTATTGGACATTTTAGCTAAGAGCAATTTTTCCCTATAATACACAACACTATACATTTGAATATATGCTTAACTATAATAAAGGTTTAATTATTTTCTTGGGTAAATTCCTGAAAATGGAACTGCAGCATTCAAAAGAATAGCTACATTTTTAAGGCTTCTGTCAAATTTCTGTCTTAAAACATTAGACCAATAAAATATGTTGGAATAATTCTATAAATCTTTCCAAACACCAAAATTCTGGTGGGATTAAGGACTGAGAGCAAAACAAAACAGAAAAATACTAATACATATAGTCCTAGGCTTCAATACATTTATATATTAAGATAAGCAAAGCAAACATAGCACTTCATTAATTCATCAACAGTGTTTTATTATTTTAGAAAATACTGTGACGGCAGTAAAACAAAACCAAACCAACCCTGTAAACAATCACTGCCATCATGTGTACCAGGGAAGATACACAATACAGAAATAAATAAAACAATGTCAGATGGTGCCAAGTGTGATGAAGAACAACAGAAGAGATAGAAAATGGTAGTAGGAGAGGCCTTCTAATTTGAAATATGGCAATTAGAGGAAACTAAGATAAGGTCATAAATGTTATTTATGCAAGATGGCAAGTGTCAATTTTCACTAAAAAAAATACCATCTAATACACAATTCCTGAGATCTACACAGATATACAGTAAGTGTGTATACACATACAGAAGTACCAAAAAATATCTATATTCAAATCCAAAAGAAGGAATGATTACTCTGGGTTGGAGATGTAAGAGAAGGCTTTAAAAATAAGGTGGAATTTAAGATACATCAGATATCCACATATAGAAGATACAGAAGACAAAAGGCATTCTAGGTTCATGGGAACAAAAACTCATAGAATAGAAACTGTAGACCCATGCAGTGAACTCTGAGAAGTTCTTTTGGGTCCAACATAAGAATATACATAGGTAGCCATGACAGAAAGTATGGAAAAACATATAGACTAGAGCCAAGTTTGGACAGCCTTTCATGTGAGCCTAAGGTGTTAGGTCTGTCTGGGTGTTGGGTTTATATGGGCAACTTATACAATGAGAGTATTCATTCCATGTGATCTGATGAATGGCATACTAGATCAAGTGAAATCAGGAACTCAAATTCAGGTTCAAAAATTATTATATTTAAGCGCAAGAAGAAATTAATTGCAGCTTATGATGACCTTCTTCTTTATCACATCATCAGTTACTCCAAATTTTTACCATTATCCTCCAAATGAAAACCCAATGTTACTATCACTAATCCCTATCGGCAGATGGCCTTCCTTATAATGTCATCAGGAAAAGACAGGTCACTGAGCTTACTATCTCTTCACGTCACACCCTTCATCTATAAACTTACCTATCTATATCCACATCCATACTCTTCAGATCCTTTCCTTCAATACGGACGGATTCATCAGACACATACTATGTACCAAGCACTGTGCTATTAAGTAAACTAACAATCTGGTGAGACTGAATGACATGAAAAGGATGAAGGCATTATAGACTACATCCTTTACATCTTTCATCTCCCTCCTTAATACATCAAAACATTATGGCATGTTATTTATTTGTGGAATTTCCAACTTGTATGACTTTTCAAATACATACTTATCGACACTGACCGTCTACACAATTTAAAATTTACACTAGGAAAATAACTTACTTTATATCAACCTGTGGGGACAACAACTGAAGTCTTGTGTACGCAAACATCCAAGCATAGCTCACAGCTGTACAGCAGTGTTTGGGAAGGTTTTCCTGCTTTAAAAAACTGGAGAGACTTATAATCCATGGGTCTTGGCCTTGGGTCACGTGTGCAAATATCCATATGTGTGATGGACTAATCACATCAAACTGGTGGCTGATAGGAGAAGAGTTCCATTCTGCCAATGTCTGTAAATCTATCGAACTAGGGCAATACAGCAAAGTAGTCTATGTAGAGAAAAAAAACAGCAGATTATCACACATTTTAGTAACTTTCACAAGTTTTGCCATACGAATTGCATTAAACTATATGTGGCCTATTGGTAGTTTCTAGAACAGAGGTTCTAAAACAGAGGTTCTAATGAGTCCCAGATGGGTTTGAGGGAGTACTGAATTCCTGAAATTGCACATAACATTTTTTTGTGTATGTGTGTACATGTTTTTCTGGAGAGAGAGTCCATAGCTTTCATTAGTCTCACAAGGATCTATAAACCAAAAGGGTGAAGAACCACGACTTACGTAATTCATGTAGGAATAGGCAACTTTCATGGGCGTACTAAAGCTGCTGGGAACTGAAAAATGGACGATTAACTTTATGCTGACGTGCCCTAAATACGCATAAGTAGAACAGACATGAAAATGGACTCCGCCAGAGGCACATACTGTTAAATATTTGTTCAACGATATTCTAAGCTCTTATACTGAAGAGATAAAGATTTACCTTCAGAGCAAATTATGTGTCATTTGAACAACAACAAAAAACAAATGGAGTCTTAAACCGAACAGAGGCTCAATTCACTCTATCAAGTCAACAGATATGTACAAAACACCTGCTATGAGGCAGGCAGGGCTTTAGGCACTAGACGAGAGTCATTCACTATTCTTTTTGTTGGCATAAATCATAGTTAATATTCAAAACAGAATTCTTTAAATTGTACAGATTTATAATCATCACTTAGGTTTATAAAATTTTTTATTATCTCCCTTGGTTATACATTAAGTTGTAGAGTTTTAAGAGCCAACTGTCACACAGAGAGCACAGAAACCTTGTCCGTGTATTCCAAATGGGAAGAAAAAATTTCAAGAAATAAAGTTTGATAGTTATGTTTACGTCCATCTTGAAATCCTGATGTATGACCTTTCAAAAAAAATCAAACCATTCTTAGTTGTGTGTGCTGACAAAGTGTTTTTCTTCATCTTATTGAGTCAAATTACTTATGACTTGGGCATAAAATACTTTCCAATGCATTAAATTTATAAAGGAAATTCATATATGTCTGTCTAAAGTTCCAAGACTGAATAGCATGAAATCATTCCAGTTACCTGATCGGCCCCAGTGAGATGTATGAAGCTCTCAAGAATGGATGGGCTCAGCCTGTCCATCACATCGATGGCTAATTCATCATCACCCTATAAAAAAGTATCATATGTCTAAAAATATTTAGGAATGATTAAGAAAAGTAGCCAAATCTAAGAAAACATAACAAAATTCACATTAGTACCATTTGTGACAAATGGAATTGAGGGCAGGTGGGTTAGTTTAGACCCTGTCAAAAAGACTGTCTCCCCCCCGCGTGTCGGGACCGGAGTCCGGTGCGGAGAGCCCCTCGTCCCGGGAAACGGGGCGCGGCCGAAAAGGGGGCCGCCCCCTTGCCCGTCACGCAATGCACGTTCGTGGGGAACCTGGTGCTAAACCACTCGTAGACGACCTGCTTCTGGGTCGGGGTTTCCTACGTAGCAGAGCAGTTCCCTCGCTGCGACCTATTGAAAGTCAGTCCCAGACACAGGGGTTTGTACAAAAATTTATTAAAAAAAAAGACTTTGTTCCTTTGTTATAAAGGTAAGTTATACCTGCAGAGTAGCAACGGAAATGTAGTAAGAATGAACAACAGGAGAGTTTTTACGTACTTTCACTAGATAATTAAATGATATACCTAAATCTTACCTTAGGTATTTCCAAAAGTGCAAACAGAGCCCGTATTTCTCTAAGGACACTGACGGCTAATCTCCTAGTGGCAGGTCGACTGCTACAGAGAATGACGAGTGCAAACCCTTCGACTACATGGAATACATTGGAATACGGACTCCTTTCCAGAGGAGGGGGATGAGACGCTCCATTAGCCACACCATGCTTGAAAAATAAATAGAAGTTAAAAATAAAATAATATGTGTAGACATTCCAGTACAACCATTAATAAAGAGTAAAACAAATTATATCAATTACAGCTACAGGTCTGCCTGGGTTCAAGCAATTTAAATAATATTTAATTTATAAAAATTTAACAGTATACGAAGAAAGAGCATTTATTTGGCAGTCTAAATATGAATTCTGTACTGAACTTCTACCATTCTCTGGCTGCTTTGTAATCTTGGAGCTGACACTGTTAGTTAGTCACTCTTGGTCTAACATTTCTTTGTGGAAAATGAGGGGATTGAACTGGACCATTTGAACTCAAAGTGTAGACCAGTAGCATGGCATCATCTAGGAGCTTGTAGGAAACAGAGATTCTTAGGGACCTGGTGATTTATCCCCCCCCCTTTTTTTTTAAAGATTTTATTTATATATTTGAGAGAGAGAGGCAGAAGGACAAGCAGACTCCCCACTGAGCGGGGAGCCCGACGCAGGGCTCGATCCTAGGACCCCGAGATCATGACCTGAGCCTAAGGCAGACACTCAACTGACTGAGCCACCCAGGTGCTCAGGCCCATAGTGACTTCTATGCTCACTAAAGGTTGAGAAGCTGGACTGATTTAGATGATTCAGCTCTAAAATTCCAAGGTTCTAGGACAATCCATTATATAAATCAAAAATTTGAGCACCTTTCATGTTAAAGAAACATACAGATTGTATATGTGAAGCAGGGACTAGTGCCATGGGTAAAACAATCAAATAACTCAAATGGAATACTACCAAAAATTATTATTCTATCAGCTTTAAATGTATTGGAAATAGCCTAAATGTAAGCAAGCATTGCCTCTAGTTTCTGTGTTTATTCTAAACCTAATTGTTACCTAAGGAAGAAGGTTGGAAAGGTTGGACACACACTGTATTTAATATCCGAACTATAGGAAGGTTCCGTTTAAGGGATTACGAATACTTCCAAAGTAAACAAAACTAAGCAAATGTTTAGTTTTCAAGAAATCAACATATATTAACACCACCGCTGGTCATTTACCACTGACCACACACAAAGGGACCATACAAAAGAATTTGGTACCTGGGAGTCTTGGTTTTTGTTATGCACTTGGGTTGCTTGTTTCCACTGGTTTATTAATTGTACCAACATCTTTACAGCATTATCAAGAAGCGTGGGATGGACATCAGTCACTTCACGAACAACGAAATAAACAAATCCTGAAAGCACATCCTCCCGCCAATCTGGAAAATCAAGCATTAGTGCCTGGAGGGTATTGAAAGCCAGAGCACGCAGTTCTTCATCCATATGAATTGTGAGCCTACCAAGAACAAAATTCCATTAGCAAACCTCAAAACCTTCCAAGTAGTTTTATCATCTAAAACTTAAAACTAGGAACTTAAAAAATATGTCCTCTTCACTGATTCCTAAGAAGTCTGAAGATAGGAACCAATATTCACCTTTTGTATATATTCACCCCTATGTTATTCTATATTCACTTGTTTAAATTCACATATAAATCTATTAATAGTAGTTGGTACTTCTACTATAATTCAGATAGTAAGTTTGATCATAATTAAAATGCTGTACTTTAAAAAATACAGACTGACATATCAGAGTACATTTAAAAAATTCTTTGATCCTTAAAATGCTGTATGTTATCTTGTAATCAGTCAAAAATTATATCCAATCATACAATATCTTAGCACTATCTCACATTTGTTTAGTCCTTTATTATCACTGGAAAGAACATGATTTATCTGTCATTTTTTTCATGCTGCTGAGGTTACAGTTAAATATAAGATGGCTGATTGTAAACAAGAAAATTGAATAAACCAAGATGAAAGCAATTTAACAGAAATAATCCTGAAGCATGAGAGTAAATTTTGGAGTAACATCATAAATAGGGTGAACCTAGAAAAAAAATAGGAAAAAAAAGTGTTGATCTAACACAGAAGTCCCTAAAGAGACTTCGAGGAGAGGCTACATAAAATTACCTTCTAAAGATATCAAAACAATAGGAGGACATGAAAGTAATATTAGCTAAAGGATTTTACCAGAACATAAAGCAGAAAATGATAAACAAGAAAAACCATAAAAGACGGTTGCAGTAGTGAAGCTACCATTATATAATACTCTATGGGCAACAGTTTCTGACTTGGGGCTGAAGAGGATTTCTTTAGTGACTGACCATCAGGACACATACATCAGAGTTAGGAAGAGCCTGAGTGAATAAGCTAAGTAGCTAATATTACGAATATGCCACAATGACACGCTTAGGAAGCTGGGAGGGTGGAATTATCTTCACTGACAGAGGAGGAAAGCTGTGTGCTTTAGGTGGAAGGTGATATCACCGTCTTCACCCCGTTGAACTCAGTTCTGGTCTTCACTAAGCCAACCTTCAACTGACAGTGAGACCGAAGAGAACATCTATTACAGCTCAACAGACTTGGAAGTAAGCCATGGACGAGCAGCAGCAGAAATATCATGCGGGGCCAGATTCAGGCTCTCTAGCCCAGTGTTCTGTCTCTGATAGTGGCCCCGAGGGAGGTACTGTGGAAGAACAGTGACTGTCTCCATGACGCTCACTTTAAAGATGATTTCAACATCCCTTAAATCCCCAAAAGTATACGTGTCCATTTTGGCCCTATCTGTGTAACTCAGGATATACTCTCAGGAGTTAACCACCCACTGTGTAGAGAAAAACAATATAGCCTGGCTAATTTAAGGCAGAGGAATTAACTTTTCTTAGACATAGCATACAGGTTTACAAATGCATCTTTGTTTTGTTTACTTGCTTTAATTAAAAAACAAAACAAAACCCCAAGATTTAGAGATCGTAATTCCAAATGATAAGAATGAGGGACAAAATAGAACAGACCCTAGAATCCTCCTTTCTGCTGAAGTAACTTAGTAAATGAATCTCATAAGGGAAAGAAGCAAACCAAGTCACAAAGCTGTCATTCACTGATGAGATGTCTGCTCCCTTCACAAGGCTCCCCAATCCCTGCCCCTTATGATGCAGTTTCTTTTTGGTGGGGGATATGGGATCACCATCCACAAAGGTGCAGGCGAGTTAACTTAAGGGGAGGAGTAAGAGTACAACTGAGTAAGAGCTGTTTACTGTTTTTCCAAGGAATACCATTACAAATCATTAAACTTCTTTTCCTTCCCTAACACTGACATGAACTTTGTAACTCTTCAATCCAATTCACAGCAAAAATTAAGAGAGTGGAAAGGGATGAATTGATCTCATGGTGCAAAGTTTCAAAGTAACGCCTTTTCTGCCTTCAGAATCCTGAATGGAGAAGACAAATGCCATTCTGTATCTTGATGGCAACCTGCAACGGTTGAGGATAGGGTAGTGATGGGTGTGTGAAATGCTAGGTGTTTTCGAGGAGGAGGTAAAGGGTTGCTGAAGAAGTCTACTAGCTGTTTGCGGTGAATTTAACTCAATTCTTAGCGATAAGTGCCTGGCAACCAGTAAACATCTTTCAATACAGTCAAGTACCCCTGTGGTGATAGTTGGTCTTTCATTTAGAGCAGAGGCCAGCAAACTACAGCTCGAGGGCCAAACTGCAGGGGGCGCCATGGGAACACGGCCACGCCCCCTCCTTTACAGGCTGTCCTCCGCTGCTTTTGCATGGCACTGGAGACCATGTGACCTGCACATCCTAAGATATTTCCCATTGGGGCCTTCACAGAAAAATGTTTGCTGACCCCTTATCTACGGAATCCCTAAGTCCACCAACAAAAAAGCAGCTTTCAACAAGCCTTCACCTCAGCTTAGAATTAGTTTTGGGAGCAAGTATTTAAATTTGGTTGGCATGGTATTTCTTATTTTATAAAGCTATGACAAGCCCAACAGAGGAAAGAAGCAAAAACTTGAACCCAACAGGCTCTGTGATAGGAGAAATTAGTGACAATGAGATCTGGTCACCAACCTGGGTGTTATAGGAATGACTGCAAGAGTTAACCCAACAGCTCACTGCCCAGGGGGTAACCCACACATCTGCTAAGGAATAATGCCTTGCCTAAATTCTAAGAAATATACTAGATGGAAGGCTAGAAAATAGAAAAATAGGATTTGTACAGGTATCCAAAAGAACTTTATAAAGTTAAAAATGAGTGGGGAGAAGGTGTTTAACAAAACATAAAAGACAAAATGGAAGTTTAGAAGTTTATCAAGTAAAAGGAATGAACATGCCTTTATTACTGTGTTCATGAGAACAATAACAGGGGTGTATTCAAAATTTAAAGGGACTGAAAGAGGTAAAAAGTAACATAGCAAAGAGTAATTCTCATTTACCTTGCTAACAGTTCAATGAGGTCAGTTCTGCTCATGCCATCAGGAATCAACCTTGGAATAGCAGCAATACAAGTCCTAAACAAATCAATTTTGGGCTTTCTTTCCCCCCTGAAAAATATATAACAGGATTTAATAAGTTTATTAAATGTGCTAGATAATGAAAGCAAAGTTGGAAAAATAATTATAGAAAATAGGAGTCTCCTTCCCCTAAAAAAGTTTAATGTATTTAATATAAAAAGAATTCATACAAATCCAGTAAATAGTCATCAGTTTATAAGTAGACAAAAGAATAAAGAGATAATTCAGGAAAGAAAACACCTCTAGCAAGCAAAAAAGATTTTCAGTAGTTGGAAAGCCACAGGAACTATTATGTTTAAATAATAATATTTAATTATTTAGAATACAATTATTTTAAATTAAAAATTAAATACAATTTAATCAGAACCTAACCTTTAATAAAGAATATTTAATTATTAAATCATAATAAATAATATTGATATTATTAAATAACCAAACATTGGTTATTTTAGGAACCTACAAAATTAACCAAAAAAATGTTTTTCATTTAATATTATACATTAACAAGGGTCTTAAAAAACAGATATTCTCATATTCCACGTTGGTACTATTTTCTTTTTATTTTACTTCAGGATATACACAAATACACACAAATATATATATTTAAACTTCTACATAATTAAATGTCAATTTTGAAAATCCTGGTTCCTTCAGAGGCTTGATTCAATTTATTTCTACTACATTTTCTTCTAGTTATTCAACAATTTTTAAAAATTTTAAATATCTTCTTAATGCACTGGTTTTTGTTTTTATTTTGGTCTATATTTCAAGGTGAGGATTTTAGTTTATTTTATCCAAATTGTTCTTGAGGTGGCCTAAAAAATTCTCAGGTAGAAAAGAATTTGGATGTTTAAGCATTTTGGGTCAGTATTCATTATAGTGGCAAAAGCCTTGCTACCTACTTTTAAAGATTTTATACAGTCAGTCTTCTCTTTAAATGGTTCCAATATGCATGAATTCAGTTACAACAATTCAGTTAAATAATACCAGTTTCCCTGCTAGCTCAACAGCCCATAAATCACTATGCAAATAACAGATTACATCATAATCCCTGACTAATCATGTCACTTTTTTTTTTTAAGTTTTATTTATTTAAGTAATCTCTACATCCAACATGGGACTCGAACTCATGACCCCGAGAACAAGAGTCGCATGCTCTTCACTCCTTCACACAGACAGCAAAGCGGGTAACTGTGTTGCTTCCTTGTCCCCAGTGATAAACACAGGTGACATTTTACAAACAGGGATCATCAGAAGAGGAAACTGGCCAACAAAGACTTAAGTGCAGCAGTTAGAAGAAAAGCAATACTGCTGGAGGTGAAATTCGAATCAGACATGAATGGTGTTACAGAGGGAACAGCCGGCAGGGACTGTTGGTGCTGCTGTTTGCAGACCGCACATTACAACCAGGGGAAGCTAGTGAGGGCAAACTCTGTCACACAGGAAGGAAGGTGGTTGTGACAAAGAGGACAGAGACTTTCCAGAGAAAGGGAGGCAGAGGGAAAAAATATCAACACTGGAGAAGTTCTCAGAGATGTTAGCATATGCTATTATATAATAACTCTATATTAATTAAATTGAGAGGTCAAATATGCAGTTTGGTGTTTGAAAACCTACAATGCAGATATTAATAGCTAAAAAAATGTCCTCCCTTATTACAGGATATGTAGATACTAGCAAATAAAACAAGTTACTGCCGTACAATACAACCTCTGGAGGAGAAAGTCCCTAACAGATAAGGAAAAAAGATGCTGGGATGACAAGCAGTGACAAGCCTGGGGCTGGGGGGGCAGGGGGCTGAGGTACTGTTTCAAAAAAACTACTCACATTATTCCCCTCTGTACCTCTTGTTACCAGGAGATTTTTAGGTTTTCTTTTTTGTTGGGGTTCTGGAAATAAGAGTATGTGTTTGACTTACTAAACCAACCATATCCACACGTGTCAAGGATAATCAGGATTTATCTATCAGTCATGGAACAAGGATAGGGCCTTGTCACTAGCAACTACGCTGAGATCCAGGAGGACTTTTGCTCTCTATACTCGTTTGATAGCACTCTAAAGAATAAAACTGAGCACGTGGAAGGAATCACTGTATTAAAAACTGCAGCAGATGGCAATATGGGACAACTCCAGAGGAGAAAGGAAGGAAGCAAGAATGAACCTCTTAACGAAAACTGAAATAGCAATGAAGAGAAATAGTTCACTACATACGTAATCATGTCTTCGGGCTCCTTATTGGACATCTGCACACTAGTCATACACATCGGTCTCCCAACTTCTTTGTCCAAATGTCTGAGAATGCTATCTAATGCTTTACGCACTTGAGGATAGTACACTGACATTCCTAGGGGAAAAAAACCTCACAGTTATAAGATGTCAGAAATTAGATAAAGAATAGCCGTAGTTACCTTCCATAAAAAATAAAAGCCTATCTTTAAAGGACATCAGCTATTGTTGTCACCAAGGAAGGAATTTCAACTGTGATATACTCTTCTCCCTTATGATCAGTTTCAGTATATTGGAGAGAATGTGTACAACTCATGCACAGAACTAAAATTACTTTGAAGGAAGTACAAAATGCAGTGAATATATCATGTAAGAAAATAAAGACTGAATTGGAAGACTCTTAATATGAAAACTTATAGGTATTATCAAAACTGTATTCACTTTTTGTATCATTCTGTACTGGAATAACCATATTAGACCAACATTTTCATTTTAGATTTGATAACAAACTTTTTTTTTTTTAAGATTTTATTTATTTATTTGTCAGAGAGAGGGAGCGAGAGAGAGAGAGGGAGAACGGCAGGCAGAGGGAGAAGCAGGCTTCCCGCTGAGCAGGGAGCCCGATAAAGGACTTGATCCCAGGATCCTGGCATCATGACCTGAGCCAAAGGCAGACGTTTAACCGACTGAGCCACCCAGGTGTCCCGATCACAAATTTTTTCAAAAGAATATTAAACTGTATCACAAAGCAGTTTATTTGGCCCAGTTAACACTAACCTATGACTTTTGCTTCTTCATCTGTCAAGGTTTTGTTGAGAAAAATTTTCTTGACACGAAGAGTGTTTCCTGAGGGAAGAATAACCCCTGTCGTGGGCATCGGTGGCTCCCCATCCTTCTGCTGCAAGCTGTCTGCTATTACAAGGAAGACTCTGAGGCCTATGTTCATTCTCTTCAGGGAAAAAAAAAGTTTCAGAATGAAATCAAAGTGTCCGAAAATATCCTTTTTTCACGTTGAAAACATCTCGTCAATTAACCCTGGGGAGGGTGGGGGGCAGGAGGACATGAGGAAACTAACTTTTCTGTCCAATGTCTTTTAAGTAGTCCAGGCATTACAGTTTAATACCAAATTCCCGAATGCCGCCCCTTCACTTCTGAGGCCAACTGGCTCTCCTATTCTCTAGAAAGCTTATTTCAAACCTCTTTCCTCCTTCCTCAGCAATCCTACCCTCCTACCATCCCCTCCCCTCTCTAAGCAGATGATAGGTCTCCTACTTCACAGAAGAAAAAGCCATCAACTGTCCTCAGTCTCTCACGAGGTTAACACCTCTTCTCCCTCTCCTTCGTTTGGATGACAGACAGTCAAGGGGGCGCTGGGCTTCCTCGGTGTTAGGATCCCATCTGCTCTTGCTTTCCCAGCAATGGTACACCACCATTTAGCCCTTCTCTCACTTGCATCTTCAACACTTCCCTTTCAACTGGATATTCTGTTTACTTCCATTAACTATGCTCAGTTATCTTAATGGAGCAAGTCCTCCCCATAATACTTCCCTGAAGCAACTCTCCCTCATTAGTGACTTTTCAAGCAGCACAGGACATGGTCAACTCTTCCTTGTTTTCTGAAACACTCCCTTCCTCTGACTCATCTGTGCCATGGCTGGCTGAGTCATCTCTGCTGACACTTCAGCTCTGGCCTCCTTTCGCCACAGTCAGTGTGAGACTGCTTCAAGATGAGGTACTAGACTGCCTTCTCCTATCATTAGGTTTTCTCTCCCAGAGTGACTTCACGTATCTACATGGCTTCTGTTACCACCCACACCACATCCCCCGCCAATGTGAAGCCTCACTTCTCTGAACTCGGACCCTCAGACCCACTTGACATCTCTACTTGGATGTCAAAAAGATGCCTCAGGTTCAACTCGTTCAAGCCAAGTGCACTTTCCCCTCAACCACAATCCCTTCTCAAGGTTTCTTTCCAGGGTCAACAATCTCCTCTCCAGCTGCACCACCACAGTTCTCAGCCCAAGCCACCACTGTCTCTGCCCTATGCCAGTGGTCTCTAAAGTGGCCATGTGCATCCCAATGGGTGTGCAAGATAGCTCACTGGAATATAGGAAATAAATAAAATTTATTTATATGTATTCTTAAATCTGTTTAAGTAAGATTAAAGTTTAAAGCTTTACTCATCTTTATGTATATGTATTTTATATGTATTTATATGTATTTTTATTTGTATTTATTTTATATGTATTTTTTATTTATATGTATTTTTAAATCTATTTAAATAAGATTAAAGTTTTAAGCTTCACTTGTCTTTATATACGACATAGCACCAGTGTCCTCCCTTAGTCTAAATATCACATGGTCCTGTCACACAGTCATAGAAAACATCATGAAGGAAGTGGAAAAGCACCATAATATACTGGGGTTCACAGAAGTACCCCCACTTACTCATACTTCCGGTGTATTAAATGGATAATTTTTTCTGGCTTTAACTAAACTCGATCTCACAAGCTGAAAAAGATTCTGAAAATAGGGATTAAAGATAATCCTAAAAGAGTAAGCCCATGGAACGAGACAACAAAACAGAACTCACACTCTTTCTACTCCTCCTACAAGAGCTTCAGTGAGGAAAAAACTTATATTCAGAAATAAACTTGTTCAATGGAGAGAATATTTTTGAAAATGGATGTTCAAGAAAATCTTTCATTATGTGATTTCCAAGGTTGGAAACCATATTAAATATGTCATCTATAAAAATACTCATTTCTGCTCACTTTATAAACCTGGAAATAATTTTAATGTATCTTAAAAATCCTACAAATGAAAAGCTTCAATAACTTTCCAACTCCTTTGTTAACTACATAAATATATATTTTAGGATTTGATTATGAGAAGGACCAGCACAGTAATTTTAAAGAAATAAGAGATAATAACCTTTTTATATTCTCCAATGTCATTTGATTCTAGTAAGCAATTAGTTTATAAAATACTTTTGAATAATCTGAAAATGTAATGTCTAAAGAGTGAGTTAGAGTTTACTAAGTGAATAACAGGGCCACAGAAGTAGGAAATGTTTAATATTTAATTCTTTTGCCTATTTTTTTTGTAATCGTAAACTCCACCTGGGGAAAAGGATTTTTGCCTGTTTTGTCTCTAATACCTAAAACAGTGCCTGACATGTTTTTGGTGCTCAAGAAATGCTAAATAAATGATATTTAAAAATCCGATACTAATATTGATAAAAGAAACCTGAGCTCATATCACAACCTATAGAAGTCAGCTGAGCTGACTCATCTGGAAAACTTCCTCTCGATTATTTTTCACCATGCTATTAAACCACTGAGTCGGCGATCAGAAAGGTGAAATAACTGGCCTCAGATCACACTGGTAATTAAAAGTAAAGCTTCTAACTAATGATTTGAGTCTAAGCGTTCTAATTCCAGAAACTGCTCTAAAAAAATAAAATAAAAAGTTTATATAGAATAGGGTATTACCATATTTTATATATATATATATATATATATTTTTTTTTACCTCTGGATTAATGGTGAAAGTTTTAGTAGATTTTCCAACACTGAGAAGATCAAATATTATTTCTTTCATTGCAAAATCCAAACGTTCCTAGAAAAAAATAACAATCAAGTAATGCTTATAACTTGCCACTACTGTATGTTGGGTATCATGTGCAGAATTATACATATAATGGCAACAACACAGGTCTGTGCCCATTAAGAACTTCAAAAATCTAGATGGACTAAAGAAATACACCTATGAAGTAAGGTTAAAAAATATGATATGACTATAAATATGTTACTTAATTATCAAATGATTTAATATCCCAACAAATAGGATAAACGTTTTAAACACTCATTTACCAAAATCACACCCCAAAATCTAAGTGAAGGAATTCCCAGAATGATGACAAAAGCAAACAGCCATGCAGCAGGCCTAGACAGCAGCGAGTTCATCCTGAGACAGGCAGACTAGGTCTCCAGGAAGGAAACCTCCACGGAGAGAAAAAGATTAATAAGATTAACTGAGGTTTGAGAGGAGTCACACAGTTCTCATTGGTGTGAGGTGATTAATCCAAGGGAGAGATCCGAGGGTAAGAAAAAATAGAGACGTGCACCAAAGGCAAAAGTTTTCTGAACACAAGCTCTCAAGCACAATTTGCTTTCACCTTACCGACACATTTATACCCATTGAATCATCATTAGTTCTGTGCTCCAGTAAATAGAAATGTATTAATTTTATTTAAATATTCCTTATTTCTTCACTGTTCAAAATAATTACATTATAGATGATCTGAATCATCAAAATCGTCACAGTTTCAGCTCAAAGAGGACACAATGAATATTCTGAAATCAAAGCATTTTCCTTAGTTGATGAGGTAACCCTGGGCTTCATGTCCCCAGAGGGAATGTGGCCAAAACCTGGGATTTGCTCACTCAGCACCTGTTGAACCCCCTTCTAATAAACCTTCCTTTACTGCAGAGATGAGAAAGCTCAAATCGTATTTCCCAGGGTTCCTCAGAACAGTGGGCTTCGGGATATGATTTAGACCCTGCCAAAGGGTATAGTCATGTGTGTCCACGGGAACTGGCATACATGAGGAAGAGGAGGAGGACAGGAGATGGAAGGAAGCTTCTACTGATGGGGACTGATGGGGAAGCACAGCAGCAGCAAGATTCTGAGGCCACTGTGATGACTTCCTCCCTTGGCAGCTCTTTGTGGCAGAGGGAGCACTCATCCTGAGAGCCCAATTCTGCAATTTCCTCTTAGTCGTTCAGAGTAGTCCTACTAGTGACTCTATGACCCATCCAGATTCCTTCAAAGACCCCTCTGGGCTCAGCTAGCTACAGTGGATTCTAGTATCTGCACCTAAGAAACTAGATGAATGCACGAGAGAACAATTCTCCAAAAATCTTTTGAGATACTCAAGAGGTCAACGGCTTAACAGTAGGATCGAGAGAGACCTCCCAGACCCTTCCTAAATTACATGCTTCTTTTGCCCGTGGGCCTCATTGCCTTCTGCAAGAGTGCAGATCAAGGACTTAAACTGACTTTGTCACCAAAAAAGTACTAGCATACTTTAATTTTTTCACTATTCAATATTAATAAATGTTTTGTTATCATGCTTTCAGATGTGCAACTAATTTTAAAACACCAAATTACTATAATAGATTATGCATAAGTTGCATGTATATGTTTATTATGAGATAAAGCACTCACCTGAGCAATGAACTGAATAATCTTCACAAATATATTGAGAGGTGTATCACGAGGAACCACACTACGTGAACCTTTTGGAAAAAGTGCTGACACTATGCTCATAAGACGACTATAGAAAAAAAAAAAGACTCAGTCATAAAGAGATAATGACATTAACAGCAAACATTTTTTTTTAAAGATTTTATTTATTTGACAGAGAGAGACACACAGCGAGAGAGGGAACACAAGCAGGGGGAGTGGGAGAGGGAGAAGTAGGCTTCCCGCGGAGCAGGGCTCATGACCTGAGCCGAAGGCAGACGCTTAACGACTGAGCCACTTGGGCACCCCTAACAGCAAACATTCTTTGGCTAAAATTAACAAGTCAGGAAATGACAGATGTTGGCGAGAATGCGGAGAAAGGGGAACCCTCCTACACTGTTGGTGGGAATGCAAGCTGGTGCAGCCACTCTGGAAAACAGTATGGAGGTTCCTCAAAAAGTTGAAAATAGAGCTACCCTACGACCCAGCAATTGCACTACTGGGTGTTTACCCCAAAAATACAAATGTAGTGATCTGAAGGGGTACGTGCACCCCAATGTTTATAGCAGCAATGTCCACAATAGCCAAACTGTGGAAAGAGCCAAGATGTCCATCAACAGATGAATGGATAAAGAAGATGTGGGGTATAATATATATATATATATATATATATGTATGTATACACACACACACACACACACACACACAATGGAATATTATGCAGCCATCAAAACCCCCCGAAATCTTGCCATTTGCAATGACAGGGATGGAACTAGAGGGTATTATGCTAAGCGAAATAAGTCAATCAGAGAAAGACAAGTATCATATGATCTCACTGATATGAGGAATTCTTAATCTCAGGAAACAAACTGAGGGGTGCTGGGTGATGGACATTGGGGAAGGTATGTGCTATGGTGAGCGCTGTGAATTGTGTAAGACTGTTGAATCACAGACCTATACCTCTGAAACAAATAATATATGTTTAAAAAAAAAAAAAAGAAGATAGTAGGAAGGGAAAAATGAAGGGGGGGAAATCGGAGGGGGAGACGAACCATGAGAGATTGTGGACTCCGAGAAACAAACTGAGGGTTTTAGAGGGGAGGGGGGTGGGGGGATGGGTTAGCCCAGTGATGGGTATTAAGGAGGGCATATACTGAATGGAGCACTGGGTGTTATACGCAAACAATGAATCATGGAACACTACATCAAAAACTAATGATGTACTGTATGGTGACTAACATAATAAAATAAAATTAAAAAAAACAACAAACATTCTTCCTATTCTCCATAAGATGTCAAGAGAATTCATATTTCTTCTTGAGGTCTCTATAATGTTCACTAAAATTCCATCATTGTGATATTTTTTACCAAGATTTTTTTAAAAATACATTTTTTTAAAAGATTTTATTTATTTGACAGAGAGAGAGACAGCAAGAGAGGGAACACAAGCAGGGGGAATGGGAGAAGAAGTAGGCTTCCTGCTGAGCAGAGAGCCCAATGTGGGGCTCAATCCTGGGACCCCGGGATCATGCCCTGAGCCAAAGGCAGATGCTCAACGACTGAGCCACCCAGGCACCCCTAAAAATACACTTTAATACAAAGGCACTCACCTTTGAGTTACAGTGTTGCTTTCACATTTTATTCTAATTACATAAACCCACAACAATCTATACAAAGATTCCAGTGCAACTCGAGACATTTTAGGATCTTTATTCTGTTTAAAAACAAAAGAGAATAAAAATAAACTTACTAAACTACTTGTAATCATTTCAGATCAGATACAGTCTATCAACAACTAAAAGCCCTTACCCCACTCCTTTCTTTCAATCTAAAGCAGGTTTAAAAATGTAAATATAAGTTTGGTATATGGTAAGTACAGAAGGTTGGAAGGTAACCATAAATAAGGAAATCCTGAGCCATTCCTTAGACTCTCAAACAAAACAGTAAAGTATTAGTATTAGTTTAATATTATATTAACATTTTAAAGAACTCCTAAATTATACACGCATCGACTTACTTGATAGAAAAATGGTTCACACAATATTGACATCATGATGGAAGGATTACTAATCTTTGGAGTAATTCACTGCAGCCCATATAGTTAAAATTTAGAACACCAAAAGTTATTATAGATACTTGCATTTATGAAAAAATGAGAAATATTATTGAGTGATTATCCTTATAAGGGAATATAGAATAGAGCGTGGAAAGCGTGGACTCTGAAATCAGGAATGACTACCAAAGCCCATCTCTGGGCACTGTTCTATCACCTGGTGCCACAAGCAATTTTGTCATCTCTACAGTGGAGATAAAATAGTACCCACCTCACAGATCAAGGAAGTTATGACGTGGGAAGCACTTGGAACACTGCCAGGCACACGTTAAATGCCCAATACATGTTAGCTACTATACCTTTACATCTTATTTACAATGAGAAATTATTTAAATTATCATTTAGAATGAGAAAATTATTCCATTTCAATCACAATTTGATCTGTAAACTTTTTCTTCACACTACTTATTATAAAAAGTAAAGTTAACAAATAACGAGAGTCATGTAATGAGATTTAATTGTGAATTTTGAAAATGCAGCTAATGGTCACCTTCATCAGGAGCATTTTTGGGGGTGGGGGGCAGAGGGAGAGGGAGAGAAGAGAATCCTAAGCAGGCTCCACGCCCAGTGCAGAGCCGGACACAGGCTTGATCACACGACCCCCAGATCATGACCCAAGCCAAAATCAAGAGTCAGATGCTTAACTGACTGAGCCACCCAGGCGCCCCAGGAGCATTTCTTTATGCATGTTGATTGGTTGTAGGATGCACTGATTGCTATAAATTAGCATTCATTAATTTGGTTTGGGGACTTTTTAAGATTTTTATTTATTTCAGAGAAAGAGAGAGAGAGAGGACGAGCAGGGGGGAGGGGCAGAAGGAGAAGTAGGCTCCCCACTGAGTAGGGAGCCTGATGTGGGACTCAATCCCAGGTCCCTGAGATCGTGACCTGAGCCGAAGGCAGACGCTTAACTGACTGAGCCACCCAGGTGCCCCACATTTGGGGGACTTTTTATTGTTAAACAATTGTTTTATATACAGAAACCAACAAAAGGTAGTTTTAAAATACTAAGTAATTTAGCTACTCTATTTTACGTTTTCTTAAGATACAGAAAAATGGACAACTAAGTATGATTAAAAGCAATGCAAAAAGGTAACAATTGAGGATTAAAAAAAAATAGCCACTAGAAAATATAATTTTACACATCTATATGAGGAATTGATATAATTAAGAATGGAATATTGGGGTGCCTGGGTGGCTCAGTCGGTTAAGCAACTTATTCTTGATTTTGGCTCAGGTCATAACCTTGAGCCTCAAGCTTGATCCTGAGATCAAGCCCCAAGTAAGGCTCCACGCTGGGTGTGGAGCCTGCTAAGGATTCTCTCTCTCTCCCTCTCCCTCTGCCCCTCCCGACCTCTTAAAAAAAAAAAAAAAAAGAATGGAATATCAAGTATTCTGCTGGTCAGTGTCTCAACATCAATCCCTCCTTCCATTGCTAAATCCATTATGATTCCAAATTTCAAATACACTCCCCAGTATTTACTAATTTCTTACTAATGTAACTAAAGTAACATATAAAGTATCATGGAATATATGCATGTTACTAGTAACAACCAAGCTTTTTATAGTACTTTCTTTTCTGTCACATAACTTTCTTTTCTATCATTTAAATCCAAGATATCAAAATATAATATGTACACTCCAAATAGTATTTTCACATTATTAAATTAGGTTTTCAAAATAGGACTAATACAAATTAATATATAAGTTATATATTAAAAATATTTAAGTCCAATTCTGCATAAAAAATGTTCTTATATCTTATCTTATGGTTAATAAAGTATTTGGGTTATCTTATGTTAAAAGTTGATGTATCTGGAATAAAAAAACTTGACTTTCAAACTTCCTAAGATGGACTACTATGTTTACAAAGCAGAGTTACTCTATACTGAACAATGCCAAAACCAGATGAAAAATGATAAAGCAACGATCGCTTATTCAGTCACCAAAATGCTGCTATACATGTCTGAATAATAAAAACATCCTAAATTGATCTGAGCCTTAAACAAAGATATATATAATTGCTTAGTCACAATTTTGGTATAAAATGAATAATCAGATTGTTACATAAATTAAAATCCAATAAAGTTCTGATATGTCCAATATGTTTGGCAGCAATCATTTTAATGTTTCTTTCCCTTTTTTCTACTGGGAACCAAAACCAAAATATTTTGTTTAGAACCCGAACCCTATGAAAGTTTTAAAAAGACAAGCATCAAAAATCATATCCACAATCTAAGCTACTATCTCCTTAATCTCATTGAAAAATGTTTTTTAGAGTTCCATTTATAACAATGTAATTAATGTAATGTTAATTAGACAATAAATTAAACAGACTATTTTAAAACTGAGGATTTGGGTTAAGAATCAACATTCATGATCCCTTCTAGCCCGTAAATTCACCTTCTTGGGGCCACATTAATATTATCCCTGCTGAGTGTCCCTGCTGTTTGCTAGTCTTATAGGAGGAGAAGCAGGTTGGAATAAATACATTAGACATGCAATGCAACAACGGGTAAAGAAAAAAAAAAAGCCACACTTAAAGGAGATAAAGCAGTATTTTGTTTTGTACCGTCAACACAACTCACCTGGAGGGTTTCTATTTGTTTTCTGATACTGTTGTTAGATGGCATCTAAATAAAGCAATGTGAGACAGCAAACATAAACATGAGATGCAGCACATGCATGTTAGATGAAAATAAGCACAAAACAAGACAGCTCTTCACCAAGGTCTCTATTTAGAAGAAATTTGAAAGTTCCAAGATAGTGGCCAGAAACACTAAGGAAAAAAATCCTGTAATTCGGGCATCATGGGATACATCTATAATACTCGAACTAAGAGAAAGTAGTTAAATTTTTAACTACCTTAAATTTTCCTCTCAAAGCACTGCATTTGAGTCTGAGCAAGTGTAAATTTTTAAAATAAGCATGCACTATAGAAAAAAAAATCTTCAAATTATTTCTATAGGATATCTACTCTTATTATCCCCACCCCACCCCTCTCCAATTATTCTTCAGAAACTTTGCAATCATTTTTCACACAGTGACCTTAACTGATATAAAGATAGGGAACTAGGAAACTATCAAATTCTGTTTAGGACAAAAATAACAGATTTAACATTTTCTGTGAATATAAATGGATGCTTTCTCATGCTAGTTATGGGCCTACAGGACTAAAGCTCATTTCTCACGGTTGCCAACTTCAAAAACTAGTATGGTCATTTATAAAAAAGTGGACAATGTTAAAGTGTTTTGAAAATGTATCCTATTTATTCTTATGGCTCTAGAGAATAATGCCTTTTAATATCCCAGAATTATAGCCAAGTATTTTCTGAAAATATTCAGTACAGCAAAATTCCTTACAGTCCATTAAAAGGTAACAGGTGGACCTCAAAAAGCAAAAGTTATGGAACTGAATGGATCTAGATGTAGATCCTATCTCTATCACTTTTTGGCTCCCTGAACATGGGTTACTTATCTTCTTTCAGCCTCTTTCACAATAAGAATTAAGAGATACTATATTTAGAGCACATAGCATATGGTAAATATTAATAAAAACCACCTTTAAGAAGTCATAAGTCTAACAAATGAAAAACTGTTATAGTTCTTTTTGAAATCGAGAGGTTACTTGAATCTCAAAACAAAATCACTTTAGGGCGCCTGGGTGGCTCAGTTGGTTAAGGAACCGCCTTCGGCTCAGGTCATGATCCTGGAGTCCCGGGATCGAGTCCCACATTGGGCTCCCTGCTCAGCAGGGAGTCTGCTTCTCCCTCTGACCCTCCTCCCTCTCATGCTCTCTGTCTCTCATTCTCTCTCTTGCAAATAAATAAAATCTTAAAAACAAAAAACAAAAAACAAAATCACTTTAGGCCTTTATCTTGAACCAGTTTTTCCTATATATAAAACAAATAAATTACATCTGTTACAACAGATAACTAGTGTAGGTTTTTTTCCTGCATACTCAATGCCTTACCTCAACTGTAGTGTAGCCACAGTATCTAAAACTTAATAAATAGGAGTCAATTCATAAAATTTCTGCTGAATAGAGCCTTAATGTAAGTTAAGGGTTAATGGCCAAGACAACTATATTCCAAATATTCATGCTAAGGTGGCTCTTATCTCCTTTAGCCTGGCAGATTGACATTGCCATTAATGAAAATGAACAATATGCCAGAAATATTTAACA
Source organism: Phoca vitulina (assembly GCF_004348235.1). Classification (NCBI taxonomy): domain Eukaryota; kingdom Metazoa; phylum Chordata; class Mammalia; order Carnivora; family Phocidae; genus Phoca; species Phoca vitulina. The sequence continues at coordinate 35,399,556 of NW_022589706.1, forward strand.
GGAGGTAAAGGTTCAAAGAAAACAGCATTTTAAATGAAAGCCTTAAGACAAAAAATAAAAGTTAAGGTACTGCGAAAGAATTGCAAATATGTTAGGTGAAAACGTATATATATAAAAAAACTCCAACAAGCAACAGAAAAGTATGAATTGTCATGAAACAAAGCAACCTTTCAGGAAACACTTAATGCAGGTCTTAAAATATTTTATTAAAATTATGGAAAATCGTACCACCCAGAAAATGATCAATTCCCTTTCAGTCCCTGTATCTGTATGAATTTTTCAAAATGAGGACAGAAAACAGTTTAATGCAATTATTTAAATAAAACCTATTTTCTGGTTGCATGACATAAAAAGTTTAATAAGCTTGATTTGGTCCTGAGAATTTTCATAAAGAAAGCAAAGAGAGTATATTAATTCTCGTGCAAGTATGAATAATATTGATGTGTATCTAGGAGAAAAATAACCAAAAATGTTTTTCAAAGACTTATATTTTCTGTATACCTCTTTAAGTAATCAAGGCATTTATGAAATGATATATTAAGTCATGGAAAATATATATATAGGATAATGTTGTTCAGTGGACCATTATCAAAGCGGGAAAGAAGAGCCAGTCCTATTTCTCAAATACCCCAATGACCTATAGGGTCAGAGAAAAGTCATTTAATCTAGCTGTGCTTGCTTTCATTGTCTTCAAAGTATAAAGGTTTTCAATGTTATCCCTAACTCAGAGGAATAACAGGAAATGAAATGTCATGTCTGTCATGTTTCTATAACTTGTAAGCAAATATTCAAACATAACCATCTATGCATCAAAATCGTGTTCAAATCAAGCATTTACATGATATGCAGGTAAGGAGCAGTGCCATGTTCCATGTCAGATATTAGCTGAGCTCCTATCCACAGAAGAAGATCCTGTTAGATCCTGCTAGCACAATATCTTGGGAAGATAAAGATCCTACTATCACACACTTTTGTTGACAACACTGAGAGAGACCGGACATGGATGTGCCAAATAGTGTTAGTAACAACTATCTCTTGAATCAAGGCAGAATCATTTCAGGAGTTTTGTATCCATGTGGAACCAACACCAGGCTTTTAGATTTGGCTGGGCATGCTTACATTAAATGTGCTTTTAGTGACATTTTATTATCAAGGCTTGTTTCATTTTCAGACTTGGGACATTACTTAATTTTCTCAAAATGAAACACAAATAAGTAACTGGAGGGTTCTGTAAGATTAATACTCTGCCAATTCTAAAGGAATTTATTTATTAACAAATATTGCTAGGTCTCAGAGAATATAAACAACAGTTGTTAAAAATGTACAATTTTGCATTCATTAAGACAAACTAAATTTTCAGTCAAAAGTTTATTCTTGTCAATACATGATTCTCCACAGAAAGAAAGATGTATAAGAAAAGCAATATGGTAAAGTATTACCATTCAAATGTACCAATAATAATGAAAGTTTTATTACATATTGTTCAATATATATGCATAAGTGAATATACTACAGTCAGAATATTTACAGGTCAGAATGTGATTACATCTTACCTTTAAATGTGACAAACAGTTCTGTAGGAAAATATGCCAGTTATTTAAAAAAAACTGTTTCTGACTGACACACAAAAGGCAGGTAATTAGTGGATATAGAGCCTGTAGGAGACAGGGAAAAGGGGATTAACATTTTTCATGAAAAAGCACTGGAGCTGTAAATTATATTTATTCTCATCAACAAAGAGAAGTAAATGTTTTTAGGCAGTGTTCCCATTTGTCATAAGAAGTACGATCTCATAGAGTAATCTAACAAAAAATGAAAACGGGCAAATTTTCTACAAGAACAACTCCTTAATCTATCTCATCTCATGCTTTTATTTTTCCGTAGACGCATCGCTCCTTCAACCAATACAGTGGTGAGGAACCCAGGCCCTGGGATCAAGGACAAACTGGCATTAAAATTTCAGCTTTCTATTTGCCAGGTGCGTGACTTCAGGGTGGATATATTAAGTGATCCAAGGCTCGCTTTCCTAACATGTGGAGTGCTGAATAATAATTATGTATCTCCTACAGGGTTGGGAGGCTTAAAGTAAAACAAAGAATGCAAAGCACTTAGTTCAATGCCTGGCACAATCACTGTTTATTCATTATTAGATCTCTATCTTAAGTGGTCAAGTATTTGTCTAATTCTCCACACTTTCTCCAAGCTGCATAAAAATTTACAGAAACTCCTTTAACATTATATGAAGTGGGTGGTTAAGTGTGGCGGGGGGCGCGGGGAGCCTTAAATCTCTGAATAGAAATGATGCAATTAGACAGACAATGGTTCCTAAATAATCTAATACTTCTGAGTGCAATTAATTATAATGTAAAATAAAGGAATTTATGGTTTAATAGGCGTATAGTCAACCTCCCACATAGTATAATACATAATTTAAAGCACCTGTCAAGACAGGTAAATACCTAGAATGAAGTCTGAATAACCTATCAACTGTAGAGCTAGTCCAATTAGGAATAGAAAGTCTTAAAAAGAGCAGGAAAAATATATAAAACTTGCTCTTATGTTGCATTTTGGATATTTTATAATACTTTGAAATCTCTCCTGAATTCATAAATCAATTATTCTAACTCCTAATGAAATACTGAAAGGTTTGAATGTTTTTCAATACCAATGAATGCTTCTTTCTGGAGCTCAGTTCAAAAGTAGTCTGATAAAGCATCTCCACAAAATTTTTCAAACAGGGAACATTCACTTCATTTTTAACAGCCTAGAAAGATAACAGAAGAAAGAAAGAAAATGGTTACAAACATTAGATAAAACTATACAAGAATTACAAGAAATTTCTGTAAGGTTTGAAATCGGTTAATAATTCACGACTATCTCAGCGAAGTCCTGCAAACTGCCAAATGACCAACTTGTTCAGTAAATAAGAGGAAGTTGGCCCCTGCCCTGAGAACGCAGGTAAGGGAACAGGCAATGAGCATGTGCTACAACAAACAGATGCTGCAAGAGGAAATTCTCGGTGCTCCAGGCACTCAGAAGGGGCCCCTGGAGAAAACCTCCACAAGGAGGTAACACCTCGCTGAATCCACCTCCTCTTCCCTGAAATAGGGCAATAGCTCCCCAGGTAACCTCTGGCCTTGCCCTCCACTATTCTGTCCTCCCACACTGGGATCCAGCCGCATCAGCTAGCTTTTGCAGTTCCTAGAACATATAATGCGTGGTCTTACTTCAGGGCATCTGCACTGGTTTCTTCTGCCCAAAAAGCTCTTCTCCCAGATACAGCACACCTTACTCCCTCGTTCCTTTAGTTTTTGCTCAGTTGTTTCTACCTCTTTCGAGGTGGAGGTCTCACCTAATCACTTTATCTAAAATTTCAACTTCCTTACTCCCTCAGCAATTCTTCTCCCCCACCTGACTTTACATTTCTCCATAATACTTATCACCATCTACATACTATATATTTTATATACTAGATGACTGTTGTCTGCACTAAAAGTAGCTCTCTAAGAGCAGGGAGTCTTTCCTACCTTGATCATTCCTGCATTCCCTTTGCATAGAAGAGGCTCTGATACAAAGAAAGCATTCCATACATGTAATGAATGAGTAAGTAGAGTCCAACCAGGCAAAGGGGGGGGGGGGGAGGTTATTAAAGAGGCAAGAATGTTCCACACAGAAGGAGCTCTATGTGCAGAGTGAGTGCTATGGGTTGAACTGTCACCTCTCCCGCAACCCAAATTCAGATACTGGAATCCTAACTCTGCGTACCTGTACCAAATAATGTGTGACCTTATTTGGAAATTGCAGATGTAATTTGGTCACTGCAGATGTAATTAGTTAAGTTAGGATGAAGTCCTATTGGGGTACGGGGACCCTAATCCAACATGACGGGTGTCCTTGAGAAAAAAAAAAAAGAATTTGGACAAAGACGCACACAAGCAGAACGCCATGTAAAAATGAAGGCAGAGCTCAGGTGATGGTTCCCTAAGCCAGGGAATGTCAAAGACATCAGAAACCTAGGTGAGAGGCACGGAACAGATTCCCCCTCACGGCCCTCAGGAGGATTCAACCTGACAACACCTTGGTCTTGGACACCCAGCCACCGAAACTGTGAGTCAGTAATTGTTGTTTAAGCCATCTAGTTTGGGGTACTTTGTTAGGGCTGCCTTAGCAAACAAAGCAAACATGGCAAAAAAGAAGAATCAGGCAACACAGTATTAATGGACCACAGTCAAGGGTCTTTCTTCCTACAACCTGCTCCTTTTAATTACCTTAAAAATACAACCTAATCCCAGTTAGGTACCCGGCAAAACCAGATTTTCACATAAGGGGGAAGCACCAATGACAACCTGGGATTGGATAAGCAGTAATTCAAACCACTTCTAGAAAAAGAAATTGAAGTACATGTACTAATGATAATAGACCAAAACTGACGGTTTTATAAATGATTTTATAAATTATACCATCTTGGCTAGAAGCGGAAGTTAGTAACTCTCCATGTATTCAGGTTTTATTTTAGTTGAAAATTTTAAATGTGGAGAAATTTATTTTCATGTTGCGAATCAAACTGTAGTTTAGACTTATATTTTATAATATTGAATTAAATGGCTTGTGATCTATATATTCATATGAATTGATTTGTGGTATTCAGGTCCTGTCTAGGGCATGTTTAGAAAAGGTGGATAGGGAATTGTAAGGAAAGTGAAGAATTTCAAATATTAATGACAGTGACTGGCATGATTTTTTTCTATACCTGTCTTGAATATTTACTTATAAATATTTGAGGATTTTTTTTTAATGGGTATGAACAAAAGTCATGAATTATAGCTTTGCAGGTAGTTTGAGTCAGATAGCCTCCCAGTCCAGTTTTTAGCCATGTGAACAGTCTGTTTTCTTTTTGATAAAATAAACCTATCATTTATAAAACCATTATGGAATGTAAGAGAATCAGATATATAGACCCACACATATAGAGCCAATTGATTTTTTTTTTTAAGACTTTATTTATTTATTTTTGAGAGAGAGAGAAAATGAGAGGTGGGGAGGGGCAGAAGGAGAGAGAGAAAGAAAGAAGCAGACTCCAGGGAGCCCAAGGCAGGACTTGATCCCAGGACCCTGAGATCATGACCTGAGCTGAAGGCAGATGCTTAACTGACTGAGCCACCCAGGAGCCCCCCAGCCAATTGATTTTTTAAACAAAAAACTAAGCTATTTAGAAAGCACTGTCTTGTCAACAAATGGTCAGATGGTGCTGGAACAACTGGATATCATATGTAAAAACAAAACAAAAACTTAAAATCAGTTCATACCTCAACCATACACAAAATTAACTCAAAATGGACCACTAACCTAAAATTAAATCCTAAAACTAAAATATAGGAGAAAACCTTTGAGACCTTGGGTTAGGAAAAGACTTCTTAGATATGATACAAAAAGCACAATTGCTGAAAGAACAAAATGATAAATCAGACTTCATCAAAACTTCTCTTCCAAAGACAGTTAAGAGAATGGAGCATATATCTGATAAAATATCTGCATCTAAAACATATTTTTAAAATATATTACGGTGCCTGGGTGGCACAGTTGGTTAAGCCTCCGACTCTTAGTTTCGGGTCAGGTTGTGATCTCATTAATCATAGGATCCAGCCCCGATTTGGGCTCTGTGCTCATGCATCAGTACAACGGCTAAAACTAAAACAATTGGCTAAAGCAAGAGTTGGTGAGGATGTGGAAGAACTAGAACTCTCACACACAGCCCCTTGGAATGCAAAATGTGTGACTATTTTGGAACATGGTTTGACAATTTCTTTAATAATCAAACATATACCTTCCATTTGGTCCACCAATCTCACTCCTAGACATTCCCCCAAAGGAAATAAAAGCATATGTCCCATACACAGAGTTGTGCATAAATGTTCACAGGACCTTTATTTGTAACAGCCAAACACTGGAAACAACCCAATATTCAAAAACAGGTGAACACATAACCAAACCATGGTATATCCATGTAAATGAAATACTACTCAAAAGAGGAAAAACCCACTGATATATTCCACAACATAGTTGGAACTCAAAACAATAATGCAGAGTAAAAAGAAGCCAAAAAATGGCTTTGTACTGTAAAGTTCCATTGATATGAAATTCTAGGAAAACCAAAACTAACGTGGAGTGATAGAAAGACAATCGATAGTTGCACTGCCCAAAGGTGGGGTGAGTGGAAGTAGGAATTAAAAAAAAAATAAGGAAACTTTCAGGGTGTGATAGATATGTACATTATCTTTTGGGGGGGAGCGCAAAGGGAGAGAAACTTAAGCAGGCTCCATGCCCAGTGTGGAGCCCGATGCGCGGCTCGATCTCACAACCCCAAGGTTGTGACCTGAGTCGAAATCAAGAGTCAGATGCTTTACCAACTGAGCCACCCAGGATCTCCCGATATGTACATTATCTTGATTGTGGTGATGGTTTCACTGGTACATACAAAGGTCAAACTGTATACTCTAAGTATGCATAGTTATTATATGTCAATTTTACCTCAAGTTTAAAAATGAAATGATATATATGAAAAGAATATTTACACAGCAGTGTGTAGTATACTGAAAGTGAGTAGCATATCACATATACAGAACTGAGTTGGGTTAGGGAAAAAAAAACCCGTGGGAAATAAAAAACCTGGCATCTAAGTATTGTAAAATCCCTTAATCCTATTTATAGCATGCTGTTACTAGTAACTGCAAAAATTATTTTCAAATGACACACTGCTTTTATACCAAGGAAGGCTTTTATAAATCTGCTTCCCTAGATGTTAGTGCAATCATACTTATAATAATCCTATTTTCTAAATAATTTAGAATATATAGTTTGACAAGTATGATGAATGTCAGCAGCAACTACAGAACATTTAAAATCGAGACAGTCCTGTAAATGCCAAGGTACATGTTACAGTACTTTTAATTTCTTCAGAGGCTACTAAAATGGCCACCATACCGTAGGAAGGAAAAGCCATGAGTAAATGCAGTATGTCGCACTGAGCTATTTCAGGCGGCCGTTACCTAGAGGCATAACCTAGAAGCTAGGTTGCAAATACTCCGCCCTCTTAACAGTCTCTGAATCTTAAGGACCTGGGCCCATTCTTTTAATTAAAAGACTAATCAATGCTCTACTAGCATTTGGCTAATAACCATTTTCCCCATATCCACATTATATTCCAAGTTTCCACTTACTAGTCTATGAAATTACCAGAAAGTAAGACTATTTCATGTGGCAACTTCTTCCACAAAAAGGTACCTTTCACATACAATATAAAAATAAAAATATACTTACAGCAGCTACAGGGATAAGAATCTCCACAAATAAACCAGCAAGTGCATGTTTTATATCTTTATCTTTTACTTCTAAGAAATACTGAGCACATTCCTTGAGGGGGAAAGAGGTATAATATTAGGTTCACAAAAGAGGAAGATTTAAGAATTTTTATATCATGATAATTTTGTAAATACTGTCATTTTACCAAAAAGCTAAGGTCAAAACATGCTCAAATTAAAAAAGAAAGTTAATTCACACTTGTGACAAATTTAACAGTTGGAGTAAGGAATTAATAATGATGTCATTAATTTATATACATTTTGTTTCTTTTAAAAAGTCATGAAGAGCAAGAATAACCACTGTAAGGCTAATTCTAATCCCTGCAATGGAGAAAGTATATCACCTGCATGAACTGAAATGATGCTTCAAAATCTTCTACAGGATACATTTTCACTCGAAAAAATTTCATTCCCATTATTAAGCTGATGATGCTTTGTACCACATGTGGGCTCTGTTCCTTTTGCCGTAGTTCTTTCAATTCTGTCACAAACTTCTTCCTCACAGCCTGAAACCTTTAATATACACGAATATATAATATGATATGAATTTAAAACACTAACTTTCCACATGATATTCAACGTGGAAATCTTTAGATACTGTACCTAAACATCATCTCTTTTCTTGGCCCTCCTCAAAATTACCAGAAAAGCATAGAGAAAAACAAAGTTATTTGTCATTCCGAATCTGCTGTTCATTTATTTTAAAATTACAAGTTCTATAAGGAGATAAAATAAGATTTCTTTATTCCTATCATAGCATCAGTACAGCTCCATCACCATTTAAGAATCATAATAAAAACAAAATCAAATAATCCACCCATAAAACGTCCCCCTGTAAATCAGATAGTGTCTAATTTTTAAGGCTCCTTTTTATAAAGTCTGTAATTTGAGTTATACGGAGAACAAATTAGGGACTACAAATTTGTTCAAAGACATGAACCAATCAGTTTTAGACCACTATCACTTAAAATTAATTTCTCCTTACACTGGAGAAAAACTGAAGGAGAGGAATGGGAGAACATGGTCTCGCACAATGGGAATAAGCGAAAGAACCTGAAATGCTTTCAAATATAAGCACCATCCTGGATTCAAATGACCACAACTGATAAGGGGTTTTTTTCTGTTTACACTACAAAAAGATACCTAACAATTTAATAACCAATAATACTTAATTTCCCCCCTCTACAAAATATCAAACAGCTAAAGATTTTACTATTAATGTTACTTGGGGAAACCAGTTCCTGAAAATAAAAATGACAAATGAAGCATATTTTCCAATTGTCAGTGACTACAGAGGGGAAAAAAAATAGTGCATACTAATGAAATATGGATACATGATAGAAAATACTACTTATCCACTTCCATTTGAGTCTTGGGGAATACAATACCATTTTCCATGAATGTATTCTTTTGCATTTTATAAGGAAAATATAAAGTGGATAAAAACCTTTCCATTGCAATAACACTAGAATCCAAGGGTTTTCTCTTTTATTAAATTTCTCATAATAATTATTAGTCACTAAAATCACAGGAACTAAACATTAACAAGAATTGTACTTGGCTTCTTAGAATTTAGAAAGGTTTTTATCTGATGATTTCAGGACCAAAGACTCTTTAAATGACATCAAGAAAATCTTCATTGATAACTTTTTACCTCACAAATTTTCCAGTAGCAACAAAGGAAATTCAAAATCTTCCATAGTCTTCAGAGCAACCACAAGATACTAAAGACAAACTTTTTTACTATTTACTATAATGATGGTTCAAGGCAATTCCATGAGTGTAACTCCTAATGAACAACACCTTTATGGAGTAATCTATTACCTCCTTTTTCTTTTTTGGTATCTCTTCTACCTATCCAAAACTCTGTTTGGTGCGTTTTAAAACAAATAAGATAATTAGGAGGAAGACACTGCACTCAGAAATGAAAGTACTCAACTAGAAAGTATTAAAAGTCATTATTAGCTCTGTAGAGTTCTAAAAAAATAAAAAAGACTTAAAAAAACACTTCTCATAGAACAGTTAAAAATAGGCAATAAGGTAATGTCCTGACTATTCCTGGTAATTTCCGACTTCCTCAATTCAGACATTTACGGAAAACCCCAAATAAATGAAAACAAGTTGTGAAATTAACATATGGATTTAACTTTTAAATCCTCTAAGGAATAGAGCAGCTAAGTAATAAAAGGTGAGTTCAAAATAAATATGAAAAAAAAAATAGATCTAAAACTATTATATTAGTAATGAAGCATTCTAAAGCACAAATTGAAATCAGGATTTATAACACTTACTTTGATTGGGCAAGAACCCCTATCACCTCTGCATATAAATCTGCAATAATATGCACATTCCCAGTGTTGGTTCCTGAATATCTAAAACAACAAGAGAACAAATGCATTATCAAATTTTTCTACGAACTCTCCCTAATAAATCTGAAAATTTCTTATCAGGGTGTTATACAGTTTTTTTTCTCTGAAGATTCATCTATAGGATAATAAAAACCACATGAATTTTCTTCTATCTGGATTTTACTGTCATGAAATCTAACCTTCTAATTCTTATGTAAATCCAATCAATAGTTTTAAGAATTATTTTAATAAAATCTTTCCTATGGAGGCGCCTGCCTGGCTGCCTCAGTTAGTACAGCATGTGACTCTTTATCTGAGGGTCTTGAGTATAAGCCCCACACTGGGCATGGAGCCTTAAAACCAAAAAACAAAAAACCAACAACAGAAAACACCTTTTCTATAAGCATTTGGTGTGGATTCCGAAAGAAAAGAAAGAAAAGAAAGAAAAGAAAAGAAAAGAAAAGGAAAGAACAGAAAAAGAAAGAAAGAAAGAAAGAGAAAAGAAAAGAAAGAAAGAAAAGAAAGAAAAAGATAGAAAGAGGAAGGAAGGAAGGAAGGAAGGAAGGAAGGAAGGAAGGAAGGAAGGAAAAGAAAATTGCTTTGAACTCTAAAAACAAATAATCAATGAGAGTTTGAATTATACTTAAATGGTCTAAACCTGGCCAGCAGAGAAAACAATGACCCCAAGCTAGCATTTTACTTACCCTTCCTTATGTTTAAAGTGCTTAAAAGCTAAGTTTAGAACTTCATGAACTAAGGGATCGGGCACAGGATGAACAGGAATCTAGAACAAACAAATTATCAAGTCAGCAAGAGCTAAGTAGGTTACAAGTCTTTTCTGAGTGTTCTCCACATTTCAACTCATTAAATCAATAACCAGGTTTCCATTTCCATGATATGATCTACTACTACTTAGTCAATCTTCCCTTTTTCTAAGGATGTTACTTTCTCTGAGAATTCAGTTACCCATCTAATTTAATAGGCTCTAAATTTAAGAACGTTAGCTTCATAATCACAAATCCTTGAACTCTGGCCCATAAAGGGGAAAAAGCAGTCATGATCGCTGATGTGACTGTAATTATTACTGCACGGAAATTACAAAGACACCCACATGTACCTCTCTGCAACACCAACAGGAAAGCAACCTCTGGCTGAGCCAGCCACACATTCCATTTGTCTTGATTTTCTATCATAAACAGTAGCCAAAACGACACCAACTTTTCCAATTTAAAACTATTTGTGGCCTTGTTCCTATTAGAAATCTGTCATTTAAATACCTTTGTTTTGTTTAATTCTTTAAATGCTCCTTCCTAAGCCATGAAACAAATCAAAATGTTTAAACCAGAAAGTAAAATCCCTGCCCCATCCCCCTTTTATAATCACTATTAATAGCTTAGTATATATCCTTCCAGATTTTTTCCTACACACACCCACACATACACACCTTAGTTTTTTTATTCTTATGTTATGTCACCATACAGTGCATCATTAGTTTTTGATGTAGTGTTCCATGACTCATTGTTTGTGTATAACACCCAGTGCTCCATGCAATACATGCCCTCCTTAATACCCATCACCGGGCTAACCTATCTCTCCACCCCCTCCCCTCTAAAACCCTCAGTTTGTTTCTAGGAGTCCAGAGTCTCTCATGGTTCATCTCTCCCTCCAGTTTGCCCCCCTTCATTTTTCCCTTCCTTCTCCTAATATCTTCCATGCTATTCCTTATGTTCTATAAGTAAGTGAAACCATATTATAATTGACTTTCTCTGCTTGACTTATTTCACTTAGCATAATCTCCTCCAGTCCCATCCATGTTGATGTAAAAGTTGGGTATTCATCCTTTCTGATGGATGAGTAATATTCCATTGTATATATGGACATCTTTATCCATTCTTCTGTTGAAGGGCATCTTGGTTCTTTCCACAGTTTGGCTATTGTGGACATTGCTGCTATGAACATTGGGGTGCATATAGCCCTTCATTTCACTACATCTGTGTCTTTGGGGTAAATACCCAGTAGTGCAATTGCTGGGTCATAGGGTAGCTCTATTTTTAATTTTTTGAGGAACCTCCACATTGTTTTCCAAAGTGGCTGTACCAACTTAGATTCCCACCAACAGTGTAAGAGGGTTCCCCTTTCTCCACAACCTCTCCAACATCTGTTTCTTGTCTTGTCAATTTTTGCCATTCTAACTGGTGTAAGGTGGTATCTCAGTGTGGTTTTGATTTGAATTTCCCTGATGGCTAATGATGATGAACATTTTTTCATGTGTCTCTTAGCCTTTTGTATGTCTTCTTTTGAGAAATGTCTGTTCATGTCTTCTGTCCATTTTTTGACTTGATTGTTTTTTTGGGTGTTGAGTTTGAGAAGTTCTTTATAGATCTTGGATATCAGCCCTTTGTCTGTGGTGCCATTTGCAAAAATCTTCTCCCATTCCGTGGGTTGCTTCTTTGTTTTGTTGACTGTTTCCTTTGCTGTGCAGAAGCTTTTTATCTTGATGAAGTCCCAAAAAGTTCATTTTCACTTTTATTTCTCTTGCCTTTGGAGACATGTCTTGAAAGAAATTGCTGTGGCTGATGTAGAAGAGGTTACTGCCTATGTTCTCCTCTAGGATTTCGATGGATTCCTGTCTCACATTGAGGTCTTTCATCCATTTTCAGTTTATCGTTGTGTATGGTGTAAGAGAATGGTCGAGTTTCATTCTTCTGCATGTGGCTGTCCAATTTTCCCACCACCATTTATTGAAGAGACTGTCTTTTTTCCATTGCATATTTTTTCCTGCTTTGTCGAAGATTATTTGACCATAGAGTTGAGGGTCCATATCTGGGCTCTCTATTCTGTTCCACTGGTCTATGTGTCTTTTTTTACACACCTTAGTTTTCTTAAAATGATGCATCTTTCCATGTCAGTACTTAGAGCTCCTCCTTTCTTTTCAATGGCCACATACTACTCAGCATATTATAATTTATTCAATGAGCTTCCTATTGCTGAACATTTCATTCCAGATTTTCAATAATCAATATAATGCTATACAATAAACATCTTGTACATTTAATGTTATATACTTGTATAGTTCCATGGGAGAGAGTCCTAAAGAAGGAACTGATGGATCAAAGATTATAAAAGTTACCACTGATATATATTCAAGGTCTATATATGTGTGGGTCTGTTTTTGAAAAAGCTCACTATTCTATCAATTTTTATATGTTGGTACTAAAATCATAGAGTCTTCATTATTAGACTTTATGAATAAGTTCTGATGTCTGGTACTGAAAATCCCCCTTATTTTTCTTCAGAGAGAGCTTAGCCATTTTTGGCCCACTGTTCCTCCATATTCAACTTAGAGTCACCCTTCGAAGGTACACAAAAAATGTCAGGATTTTCCATTGGAGTTGCAATCAATCTATACATCAATCTGGGGCTAACTGTATTCTTCTACATTCACATGGAATATCTTTTCACTTCTTTAAAGGCTTTTGGCAAGGCTTTATAATTTTCTGTTTTTGTCCTTTGATGGGCTTATTTCTAATAAATATGAAGAGAAGCTTGATTTAATTAGTAATAAGGAGAATGAAAATACACAAGGTATCATTTTACACCTACTCAATGGCGAAAAGTCTGACAATACCAAATAGTAGAGATAATGTAAATGAATGAGGTTTATAGACATTGCTGGTGTTAAGTTTAAATCAATTTTTTATATAGCCAACAATCAAGTGAAGCAGATCAAAGTATGCCACCTCAAAATACGTCACTTTGGCATGAGAATTATTTTGAGCTGAAGGCAACTGACAAAGAGCAGGTGCAAGAAAAGCTCTCCAGCTTTTCTTTTTCTGCCTAAAAGCAGTCTCCCCTCTCTTTCCCACACCAAGAAAACAACAACTGTTATCATCAGAACCAGAAAGCTGACAATGAGATAGGTCTGCACAAAGCTTACTAAACAGCCCTTATCTTCCATTAGTTTCCCCCATAGATCTTCCTTCCCCCAATTTACCACCCCTAGAAGCCCAGACACTTTTCCTTTGTCTTGTCACTTCACAAAGTATTGCTCTTTGTTAAATTTTAGGGCCTAACCATTCTTTGTCTTCAACTTCTTTTCCATGAAGACCTCCATATGCGTATGTAATAAACCTTTTCTCCTGTTAATGTGATGTTTCTCAATTTAATTTGTAGGGCTCCAGGAATTAACTTAAGAGGGTGGAGCTCCACTACACTAGCAATTATATGCCTAAGAAAATTATTATGTATAGCTACACACTTCATGGATTAATCCTAGGAACATAATGTTGAGTGAAAAAGTAAGTCCCAGAGGACAACATACAGTATGATACATTTTTTAAAGAAAATTCAAAGACAAGAAAAACTTACTATTCAAACATATGAAAACATTTTTTAAAGAAAATAATTAACATAAAAATCAGTATAATGGTAAGAGAGTAGCCAGGGAGTGAACTAGGAGAGATTCACATAATTAGGCTTAAGCTATCGGGTTTTTTGGGCCTACAGGTAACCATTATATTGTAAACAAATACAAAGGCAGCCACACAGAGACCAATGATAACAGTGTACCTTGAACCAGGATCATGATTTATCCCATTCTGTGGCCCGAAGTCCAATTAAAACAAAACACATAGGAATTCCACATTTCCCTTTTTTTTTTTAACTATATATATTACAGAACACCTCATCAATAGGATAAAATCATAATAGAGATTTTAATTTATCAAGAAAGCCACAAACTAGACTGGGGGAAAGAACAGCAGGGAACTCTAATTATTCAGAGATGGTCAGGGAATGTTTCTTGAGGGTTTGATAAAGGGGAGGTTTTTATTTAAAATCTACAAAGGTAAATCAGGAGTCTATCAGGAGGGAGCTGAATTTAGTCCTGAATAACGATTAGGAGCTAGTTCAAACCTAGTAAATAGGAGAGAGGCATTAGAAACAGTAACCACAATTACATTGTAATAAGGGACAAGAGATACAAGAAATCCAGTAAGTAACTATTCATTGATGTGTATTCAGCTCAATGAGAAAGTGACTAAACTCACACAACACAGAGGAGAATACTAGCGTTTTAAAATGCTGTCCAGGGGCACCTGGGTGGCTCAGTCGGTTAAGGGTCTGCCTTCAGCTTGGGTCATGATCTCAGGGTCCTGGGATCGAGCCCCGCATCGGGCTCCCTGTTCAGTGGGGAGCCTGCTTCTCCCTCTGCCCCTCCCCCTGCCTGTGTTCTCTCTCTCTGTCAAATAGATAAATAAAAACCTTAAAAATAAATAAATAAAATAAAATGCTGTCCAAGCAGAGGGAGGCATGCAGCTAACACAGCTTTGAAAGGCTCATGGTGAACTTTTACTCCAGGGGGAAGGCTATAGCTTTATCTTGGCTAGGCAGATTGATATTTGTTGTTGAACAGAGGAGGATCAGAGAGAGCATTTGTCTCAGATTTCCTAGAAATTGGGACCATCCTAAAGGCCTGTACCTGGAATCCAATTTGAAGAAAATGAAGAAAATGTGCTTCATCACAAAATCAAATAGGGATTAAGTGAGGAAGCAGCTGTAATCCAAACTCTACCTTTCTTAGTTCTCAATGAACCTTTTAAAAGTAGTAGCCTGATAGAGAAAAGAAGTTTATTCATCTGTTTGTAGAAGCCAAGATTTGAAAATCCCATGTTAATAAATTGTACAGAAACGGAATTTATTCTACACAGGAAGGTTCAAGAATTCAGACTCTACAAGAATAATCTCAACCTCTGTCCCACATTGGAAGACTAAATTTTAAACCCAGGATTTCTTTAGCAACTAGAAATACTTAACTAGGAAGTTCATGATTGACTATATAATTATAAAAAGCTTTTCAGGGGTGCCTGGGTGGCTCAGTCAGTTAAACATCTGCTTTTGGCTCAGGTCATGACCCCAGAGTTCCAGGATCGAGCCCCCCAACAGGCTCCCTGCTCAGTGGAGAGTCTGCCTCCCCTTCTCCCCCTGCTCCTTCTCTCTTGCTCTCTCAAATAAAAAAAAAAAATCTTTAAAAAAAAAAAAAGAAAAAAAAAGCTTTTCAGGGACGCCTGGGTGGCTCCATTGGTTAAGCATCTGCCTTCAGCTCAGGTCATGATCCCAGGGTCCTGGGATCGAGTTCTGCATCAGGCTCCCTGCTCGTTGGGGAGCCTACTTCTCCCTCTGCCTGTCGCTCACCCTGCTTGTGTTCTCTTTCTCCCTCTGACAAATAAATAAAATCTTTAAAAAAAAAAAAATTAAAAAAAGCTTTTCAATCTTTTATAGGCAGACACTTCCTCATAGAAGTGTAACAATCATGTTTTGTTGATATAGGAATTTCAGAACATTGGCTGATCAATTAAGTAGAGGCATGACAATCTTTTACTTGGTACTCTGAATACCTCTTTTTAGGACAGTACTATTATCTCATATTAAGAAGAAACTCAAAACAGTATTCCCAAAGTGCTCCTTTTTTTACACACCAAGCTGATGAATTTATTATAAGTAAACTATAATCAAACCTTTATACAATAAATAAAAACATTTTCTTCACTATAATGATAAAAGTGTAGAAAGACCATGGATTTTGGTTTAATCAAGCCAAAGCTTCTCTTTTTACTAGTTATATAACCTTGAGCAAGTTTCCATTTCCCTACCTTTAAAACAAAGACAACAGACTGGAACTCTATAATCAATGGCCCTGAGAGAATGAAAAATCGAGTATAATACAATTGGAGATTAATTCTTGTCTTCTCACCTTTTCCATCTTTTTCTAAAAGGGACTAGGCCAAAATTCTTACCTCCTGAGAAAGCAGGGCACACAAAGGGACTAGAATACAAGGATGGAGACACTGAGGGGAGAGCCTGGTAGGGAAAATGGCAGGAAACCAGGGCCCATTCGAGAAGCAAGGAGGCAGATGTAGTCTCCCAGCTGATCTTCCCTCAACTGGGCCCATAAATAGGCCCTAGGGTAACAAAAACAATTACTATCATCAATGCTGCTGTCCCATGCATCCCAGTCAGCCCTGTGGCTACCCACTGATGGTTAAAATGGAGCAGACACCTACCACCAGGGGCTGACAAACTTCAGTAGGGAAGAGGCTGTCCGTGGATCAAGCAGCTTGGCTTCCAGAACCTATTCCAGAATTCATGGCGCTAATCATACAGGCTGGCTGCAGACATTTCACTGACCTTGCAATAATGCAACTCTGCATTTTATGTGATTTAATTTTTTATACTCCACTTACTGTGCTGTGCTGTGGTTTTCCCATACTGATTTCCTCACAGGAATGTTTAGTGCGCTCTAGGCCAGAGATATGAAATACAGGTTAACTCAAACCTGTAATTTCTCCTAAACTGTCTTATTTGGTCCAGCGATATCTGATGCCTACCAATGACATCTAGGGGCACTCTTAGCCATGCTATATACTCTTTATTACTCCCCTACCATGGCCACCATCAACCCTTTTTATGCGTCTGTGTGTCAGGTATTAGGTAGGCATTTTTATAAATATTACTTGTAACACTTAGTCTTACAGGGTAGATGATTGTCCCCTATTTTACAGATGGGGGAACTAAAGTTCAGAAGCTGATGTGTACTTCTCTAGAAAATACTGTATGCCCAGTTTCCGACATATAAAAATGCATTGAATAAAGGAAACAAATAAGGAAAGAAAGCTTTCAATTTTATCATATTGTAGCCAGAAAAGAGACACAGAAATAGAAGTGAAAGAAGAAACAGGTCTTACCTTTAATTTTTGGAAGAAAAAAAGGACCATCTCTACACATTTTAAGAATGGACATTTTCAGGATGCACAAACATTCTTAAAATCCCTATTTCTCCCCTTATTTTCAGTAATAATAACGATAGTAATAATAAAATCATTCTCAAACTGAATCTCAGAAAAAGGCAGCGGGGTGGGGGTGGGGGCAGAATCCTATTTCAGCTTATAGAGGAAAAGTTCTACTTTCATGGAGTAACATTCCCACCCATAGTATCAAGACTTTTTCAGGTCTTGTCATTTGAGATTTTAGAAGCAGCTCTAATTCTACTTCAACACTCCAGAAGGATATATATCTATTAGACTCTAAAGAATACCCCGGGGCGCCTGGCTGGCTCAGTCAGAGGGTCATGCAACTCTTGACCTCAGAGTCATGCATTCCAGCCTCACGTTGCATATAGAGATTACTTAAAAAACTTAAAAAAAAAAAAAAAATTACCCAAGTTTTATTCCAAGGCCATTCCCACCACCACCTCCCGAACTTTAATGCTTTTATCACATCATCAAAGTGAAAAATAACAAAATCAGGGTAAGATATGGATACTGTGGAGTCAGTGAGGCTCATTCATTACCTAAGCGACCAGCTTTCAGTGCAAAGGGGAATGAATACATTTAGTCTCAGAAAAATCACAAATAACTGCATAACCTTCAGGGAACTCATCCACATCGAAAATGCAAATGTTAAATCTGAAAATACTAAAGATGTACTCCACCTTCTGATACTTCACAATAGCACAAATAAAACTAAGCCAAGAGCTGGAAGTGGTTTACAAACCAAGTTTCCCAATCTTCTTATTTGTTTCAAAGAGCAAATGTCTGACTAAAATTTCATATGAAAAGAAAATTGCTTCAAACTTTCTAAAGCTTTATGTTTCCGTTTAATCAAGCTTTTGCTATGAATTTGAAAGCCTTTGGTATCAACATGCTAAAATTGGTAGTTGGCCATGACCCCAAAATTATGTTTGACTTTCTTGAAAAAATAAAATCAGTCCTCTATCATCTTGAATTACTTTTGTTCCCACAGTGAATCACACTCATTTCATCACATTTATACTAACTCAATTCTTTGTCTAATTTGTCATGATTAAAACTTTAATTTTCCAAGATGCTGGCCATTTCACCTAATTTTGTATCACTGATTTTACCAATATTTCTATTATTAACGGGAGAAAACTTGGAATAAAACAGTGAACTAACTTTATAATCATCAGCAAGTCACTAAATTAAGAACATTTCTTTATCTGCAAGATGAAAATAACAGATAATACTTATGGAGCACTTTCCATGTCCCAGGCGTTACTGTATTTAATGCTTATGATTCTACAAAAATGATATTATCATCCCTCTTTTACAGAGGGGGGAAAAAGGTAGTGGATAATAACTTGCCCAAATTACACAGCAAGACAATGACAGAGCTGAGATGAAAACACTTGCCCTGTCTGTCTCCCAGTTTTATTACAATGACCGGCTGATACAAAGGATATAGAGCCCTCAGGCGTTATGAAGAGTTCTACACACGCATGAAGACGTGACAAATTATTCAAGAAACAAAAAAACGTATAATATATGAGGTCAAGGACTAATCCGTAAAGAATATTTACTCCTCCTTATGACTGGCCCAACCATGTATCAATACTTCAGTACTCCTGGGACCGTCCGTCTCATCAAAATAAAACTGAGTCACGTTTTAATATGTCTCTTACATGGGGCAAAAGTAAAAATCCTATTAAATTCAAGATATATTACATTGATTAGTCTCCAGATCTATTAAACCCTATATCACTTTGACACAGTAGAAAATTGGGTTAGTTTGTCATGATATTTCAGAAAGCTCTATTGATTTTTACTTCATTTTCTCTGGTTTTATTAGTTTTGAAGAAGCGAAAAAGACTTCCTTTTACTGGGGAAAAGAAAAAAAACCTATGTCAGATTTTTAATAAATAAAGTATCTCTGTGTTCTTTGTGACAGATTTTATTCTTTCATGGGTGCATTTGAGTGAAAGTATGAGGATAATGAATAAAAGAGAGAAAACAGTAAGTGGAAAGGCCACTGTAGGTTGGAACAATATGGTGACAGAACCAAAAAACAGAGCTTTGCTATTAAAGCTGTTGTAGGGATGCCTGGGCGGCTCAGTTGGTTGGGCGCCTGCCTTCGGCTCAGGTCATGATCCCAGAGTCTTGGGATCAAGCCCCGCATCCCTCCTCATCAGGAAGCCTGCTTCTCCCTCTGCCTGACGCTCCCCCTGCTTGTGCTCTCTCTGACAAATAAATAAATAACATCTTAAAAAAAAAAAAAAAAGAGCTATTGTATTTCTTTTTTTCATACTTTGAGTCCATTTGAACCATGGATCTGAAGGGATTTTGTGGAATGAACTTGAAAAATGTGCCCCATGGAAGTTTATAGATCCAATGGTTCTCTCCTCCAGAAGAGCCATCTGGATTATTTTTTAAGAGGAGAAGGAAGGAGGATGAAGACCAAGAGGATGGGGAAGGCGAAAGGACAGGGGAGAGAAAGGGGAAGAGGAGAGAGAGAAACTGACATAGGGCTTTCTGTGTACGGAAGCCCTGAAACTGCAATTTGGAGCACCTTTCAGAGGAGACACCGAATGGCAAGTAAAAGAATGTCTTGGGAAACAAAGGAGAAAAGGCACCATGGAGCCAGATCAGAGAGGGGCCTGAATGTCTAGGGGAACTTACAATTTCTCCTGCTAAAAGAAGAAAACCTGTATTATTGAATCAAGCAAAGAAGTGCAAAATGCTGGTTACCGAATCACCCACATGACCTACATGGGCACACAGGAGATGCTAGAGGTCAACCACAATGAGTCCTAGGCAAAGTCTAGTCATGGTCAGTGGCTGCTCTGGTCCAAAGCTCTTCTATCCCTAATTACGCTGGCCTCAGGGTCTTAGGATCCCAGCGAAACGGAGATCACAGAAAGCAAACCTGGCTTGTTAGCACAACTCCCAGAGGAAATTTCTTTCCTACACCTAGAGAAAGACCTTTATGAAAGGCACAAATTAATTAAAATGATTTTCACCTTCGATTAACTCACTTATCTGTTTTTCACGTCTCAAACTTTTATGTGCAGATTTCAGATACTCAGATTTCAATGATTTTTCACATGTTACAAAAACAAAGGCAAAGTACAAAGAAATACATCATTCAAATAATTTTATATTGCCTCTGTCAAAAAAAATTGGCTGTCAATTAACTTTATAGCTAACATTTGCTGTTTGTTTTCATATTATATATTCTACTTCATTTTGTATAACAAAAACAAAATCCCTGTCCAAACAGGTCATATGGAAAATGTGATTTTTTTTTTTCTTTTAGGTTTCCTAACTTTTTCAAAACATCACAGTGTACGTGGCTGGAAATATGTGGCTTGTGTTTGAATGATAACTTTTTAAAGACTACAAACTTAAGAATACTTTCATGCATTTGAACAAAGTAGTTGATTTTAGTAAATAAAAAAACAAAAATGGACAAAAAAAAAAACCTTTCAAAATCAGTACAGGTATTTATATGTATTTAAATGTATACCTGTACTCATTTTTAGTAATAAAAATATACATGATACCAGACTTCGGATGTTAAACTCATGAGTGCAGCGTAAGCACATGCCAGCATCCTAACCAACACTGAATAGACATTAAAACATTATCTTGAGGTGTTTTCACTTGTCCAAAAACCATTCACACTTGACAATTCAGCGTTCCCCATGTCAAAGTGGCCCTATCGCTCAACTGTAACTGCACAATTACTACATGTTGGAACGCAGGCTTGATGGCTTCGGAAGAGAAATTCTTTGAAAGTGGACTGAAGTCGATGAATGACAGGCAGACTATATTCACAGCTAAAAGCCCACATGTAACCCAATTTCCATTCAGCTCAATTTTGCTAACAAGATCTATCTTAGACGGCATTTTACAAAGGTAAAAAGAATAGGAAGTGATAGGTACAAACCATGAAAGCCCCAGGCAACTGAAGGACATGTAATTATATTGTAGAAATCTAGCTAACGTGGGCCAGAATTTTAGACATAACATCCTAAATAAGGTAAATGAAACGTGAAGGCAAAATAAGAATAAGAAACACAAACTCTGCAGACAAAAGAGCTTCTTACCTGCTTTAGAACTTCAACTAAAACTAAACAAAAAATGAAATCTACTGCTAAGTCTCTCCTTTCAAGAAGATAATCTCTTTCACGTTGTTGTTCATCCCTGAAACAAGAACCCCAAATTAGGATTGCACTTAAGACCATAAATCTTAAAATAGCTATTGGTTAACAGTTCGGTTATTTACTGAGCTCCTTGTATGTATGGTGTCCTACGGCAGCTGACTGTTCAAGCTGTTTTTAAATTACCCAATGTATGTACACTCTCATTTTCTTTCTCTTGTTGGGTATTTTGTACAGTATTGATGAACACATCACTATTATATCTGTCAGAAATTAAACCCATTCTAAAGCAATCAGTTAAGAAAAATATTTTAAATTTTATTTAGAAAATCTAACATTACTCCATATTTGATCAGTATTTTTTTAAATTAAGAACTGAAATAAAAGTAGTAACTCTTCTGATGAAAATAGAGTGCCAGCTAACTTCTTGCATATCTAAGGTGAAAAATCACAAGTGGCATCAAATAAAGTCCAATTCCAAACAATGGATCATCTGCTGAACACAGATAGATGTTCTATGCAAAGCCACCTCCCTGGCAAATTCGAAGAAGGGAAAGAGAAGTTCTGGGATTTGAGTACCAAGGAGAGTCTCACGGTATCATAATATAGGGTTTGGCAGTCCTCCTGTATCACAATTGCTTCCCTTCACAAACCATAGGAACGGGACCTTCTTTGAATATTTTCTTAACTTCAACTATTAAAGGTCCTCATTGAAGTACTGAAATGATGCTCCTGAAATTCATTTTTGCGTAACTATCCTAGTGATGAGTACCATGGAGATCCATCGACCTTAACTGGTACCTTCCCTTGATTTACAGTTAAGTATGGACTATGCTTTCCCTTTACTATCAGTTTCATAACAAAAGTAATCAATGTTTTTCCTTAGAAACCAAACAATACCGGTCTTGGGTTGAGAACATTATCGCCCCCTTCAACGAAAGGATTTCAATTCTAGGTAGAAGAGTGGAAAATGAGCCACTTACCCCTTAGACTTTGTGCTAGACCGAGGCCTGTACTCATAGGATTCATCTTCAGTTCCATTCTGGCGTCTGTACCAGTCAAACAAGGTGCGAAGTAAGGAAGGGAGACAGTGCTCTGCTACTGAGCTCATAGAGCTTATCAACTGAAAACATAAGATATTACCAAAAGATAAAATACATCATCAAGGTACCACACTCCTAACTATTAGCCATCACTGGGAAATGATTAACATTTCTAGGATAAACAGAGTAACTCAAATGCGATAAATGTGTTTTAAAATAAAAATAAGAATTAGGGGTTTATCCAAGTAACAAAGTGGGCTAAGTTTTACCCACTATTAAACTTTGCCCACATCCATTCAGTTTAGCTTAGCAGCTTTCACCTTTTTCCTGCTTCCATATACTACTCACATGTGTAAAAACATGACCCTTAGTAATATCCCTGATTATACAGAAGGATACCTATGGGAGAACTGGTATGCATAACATGAGAAAACCACACCTGCCTCCTTCCCCCTGACCAGTTCCTCCTCTATACTCACGTGAACAAAAGGTTGTAAATATTGCCACTAGAATGAATGAAGAGATGGAGGAACAGAGAAGACTATGTTATGTTAGAAACTGTGCGAAAGTAAACTTTGTTTTTTTGTTTTTTTGTTTTTTTTAAAGATTTTATTTATTTATTTGAGAGAGAGAGAATGAGAGACAGAGAGCATGAGAGGGAGGAGGGTCAGAGGGAGAAGCAGACTCCCTGCTGAGCAGGGAGCCCGATGCGGGACTCGATCCCAGGACTCCAGGATCATGACCTGAGCCGAAGGCAGTCGCTTAACGAACTGAGCCACCCAGGCGCCCGCGAAAGTAAACTTTGTATCGTTCTGATGCGGAACAGAGAATTTTATAATTACATTATTAATTTGTGACACCCACACATGAACATATTAGAAATGTGTTGTAACAAGCTTTTAAAGCTTAGAATATAGAAGCAGACAGCATAAAGATAAATCTAGTGGGATGAACAACTGCTATTCAATTTGAGGCATCCCTGAAACTATCTGAATTCTAGGTGAATATCAAATCAATTTCACGAACAAACTCAGCGTTCCTGGAGCGCAGTTAAGAGGCACACCAGCCATCCTTAGCAAGCAGTCCCCAGGGTCACTCTTCATCTGGAGGATCTCGAGCAAAAAACCGCTCTTCATGGGAATTTCTGTATCTGATGCAACTCACTGCTCATAAAATTAATATTTCAAAGTATACAAACATGCTTCACTCCGTTTTTCTTAACTGAAAAATGATGGGTTGCAGAAATACTCAAGGTCTTGTTCAGGTCCAGGACTGTAGAAAGTGTCAGTTAATGAAGATAAATTGATACCTCTAGGAATTAAACATTTACTTTTCCTAATATTTGATAGCCTTCATATAACTTCAAAATGTACTTCATCCAAGGAAATAGAAAAGAATGAAAGTTTTATTTGATTGTGTAAGCTCTTTTTCTTTTTCCTTATCTCTGCCTTCCTTTAATCATGCTTTTATTTATAATTACCATAATTTGACAGGTAAATAGTTTCTAATATAGGAAATTAAACTAAAAATAAGATTCTAATTTTATTTAACTAATTTTTCAAATTTATATTTTATTAACAATGAACAGTATCACTCAAAGGAAATCCTTTTAATATCTAAAGAAGGAACAATAAAATACCATCCGCTATTGTAAATATATATTAAAGTTTCTACCACACTTGGCTTTTTACTGTGGAAAAAAAACTGAACTTGGGGCACGACTATTTAAAGTTTCATTAATCATTTACACAGAAAAAACAACAAATGGATATATTCCTTAAAAACACTGTTTAATAGGATTTCAAATTCTGATTATACATTTATTCATTAGTGGATTTAAGATCTGAATAATCTAAATACCTTTAATATAGTAATAAAATAAATAAAAATTACTAATTAGTAATAATTAATACCTTTTGCAGTAGCATTGAGATTTGAAGAGCCTTATATAAAGTGATCTTAATATTACTTTAACAGAGAATTAGCCTTCCTATCTATGGTTTCTTCTTAGGCCAGTGGCTACTCAGTAAGTGTATGCATCAGAATCCCCTAGGAGCTATTGTAAAATACAGGTGCTGGAGCACTGCTCTTGGTAATTCTGATTCAGAATTGGGTCAGAATCCAGAAAATACAATATCTTGTTAAGTCTCCACCAGGTAATTCTAGCCAGTCATCCTTATCTAGTCAATTAAACTAATATGAACATTAATCTCTGTTTCCCAGATACATAATTATGAGAATAGTAGTACAGGAATACTAGGTACAAATGGAGAGCTAATCTGGGTTATTGGTTTTTGCAAACAATATACAATAAAACAATTCTTGAATGAACATAATTATGACAGAAGAGGAAAGAATTAACATTATAGGAATATCACACTCAATTTTAGGTATTAATGTTCTATCTTAAGGTTCTGATAGCCCCAACAAGAAAAAACAAAAGTTAAAAGCTAAAATACTATGGGGCAACTGGGTGGTTAAGTGTCCAACTCTTGATTTCAGCTCAGGTCATGATCTCAGGGTTGTGAGATTGAGCTTCATGTCGGGCTCCATGCTGGGCATGGAGCCTGCTTAAGATTCTCCCTCTCCCTCTTCTGTCCACTCCCTTCTGTCCCTTTCTTTAAAAAAAAAAAAAAAAAAGGTAAAATATTATTATGTGAGAATTGTGTGAATTGGTACACCAGGGAAGATTGAGGTATGTTAATTGGAAACGTTTTAAGAAAATTTCAAAGGTCACAATAAAGAGATTACCAATGAAAAGTAAAAAGTTTTAAGACGCTAAATGACAGAAACCGGGGCACCTGGGTGGCTCAGTTGGTTAAGCATCTGCCTTTGGTTCAGGTCATGATCCCGGGGTCCTGGGATCGAGTCCCACATCGGGATCCCTGCTCAGCAGGAAGCCTACTTCTCCCTCTCTCTCTACTACTCCCCCTGCTTGTACTATCTCTCTCTCTCTGTGTGTCAAATAAAATCGTAAAATAATAAATGACAGAAACCAATCAAGTTCACAGATCATTCCATGAACCATAAAGTTCACAGTTCATAACTCCTTCTATTTACTTTGTTAAAAAACAAACTACCAATTTCAGACTGAATCTAATGTGTAATGATATAAAGGATCACTAAACAAAATAAAATAATTTCTTAATATTGGATATATTTGGACCAGACTGTTAGGATGAACATTTTCCTTTCAGGAAAATATATCCCCCCGAAATTGGCATACCTGGTCAAACTGAAGATCTTCACCTCTTTGAAGAGATCTAGACAATGGCTTCTCCTACGGTTAAAAAAAAAAAAAGAAAAAAAGCATATATACAAAATATGAGAAATCTTATATATATTAACAGATTCATGAGTTGGTTTTGTTTTTGTTTTCATTTGTAATTAGATTTTAAACAAAGGTAAGACTCCCTCTTTTTAATACACACACACACACACACACTTGCTACTACATACACAGAATACCTCTTTGAAAAAAAAAGAAATAAGTGTTTGCAAATGGGGAAAGAAATTGGATAGTTAGGATAAAGGGAGGGTTGGGGACTGGGAGTGGAAAGTTGTTACTACAAAGATTTTTGTACCATTTGAACTTGCATATCACAGAAGCCAAGGGAAAAGAGTACTACATAAAGAAAGAGCATATTGACAGTGAAACATGATACTTTGGTGAGGTGACCTTTCAGTATGGTTGCTTCCTATTAAGTTAAGCTTCCAGTTTAGTGTTGTGTCTTCCTTCAGCACACAACAGTACTGGAACCTTTTTCTTTTTTTAACTTTCCATTTGTTATGTTCATTTATTTGCTGAAAAAACACAACTGAGTTCCTACTATGAGCAAGCAACATCCGTGAACCAAAGAGGACTCAGAGAACTCATTGTGGAAAGCTTAGACCCTTTAATCTTCAACCAATGGGTCTGGGGACATAACTGATAGTAAAGTCTCTCCACCCTCTCTCACCTGCATGTGCACTCTTCCTTGCTTGTATGAAGAAATGACTCAAAAGAGGTCAGTCCAGATTACTGTCTAAAGTTAGTATAGAAAGAGTGTCATGGTGGGGGGGCACCTGGGTGGCTCAGTCAGTTAAGTATCCCACTCTTGATTTTGGCTCAGGTCATGATCTCAGGGTCATGAGATCAAGCCTCACATTGAGATTCTCTCTCTCCCCCCCCCCTCCCTCTCTGGAAGGGAGGAAGGGAGGAAGAGAGGGAGGAAGGGAGGAAGGGAGGGAGGGAGGGAGGGAGGGAGGGAGGAAGGAAGGAAGGAAGGAAGGAAGGAAGGAAGGAAGGAAGGAAGGAAGGAAGGAAGGAAGAAAGGAAGGAAGGAAGAAAGGAAGGAAGACATTGGGGCATAAAGGGGCCTCCACCCAGTAGAAAACAAAGGAGTGAAGGAATGGGCATGATTCTATGTTGCAATGGGTTGAGAGGAAGGGGGAGCAAAGAAAATCCTAGACAGATATAAGTTTTGATGGACACTGGACACTCTGATGGTTAATTTTATGTCACAGGGTACCCTGTGATATTTGGTCAAACATTTTCTGGGTGTGCCTGTGAGGATGTTTTGGGATGAGATTAACATTTGAATTGGTGGACTGAGTAAAGCAGGTAGATTAAGACTCCCTTATGTGGGTGGGCTTCATCCAATCAGTTGAAAGCCTGAGCAGAGCCAAAAGGCTGACCCTCCCTGGAGTAAGAAGGTACTCCTGCCTGACTACACTGAGCTAGGGCATCAGTTTAGCCCTACCCCTTTTCCCATGTCAAACTGAAACATGGGCTTTCAGACTGGAGCTTACACTACCCGCTCTCCTGGGTCCCCAGCCTGCCCACTGCAGACCTTGGAACTTCTCAGCCTCCAGGATCATGTGAGCCAATTCCCTCCAATAAATCTCTCTTTATACACACATACCCTATTGGTTCTGTTTCTCTGGAGAATCCTAACTAATAAAAACATCATTTCTGATTTAATTTCCTCTTTGATCCAAAGACAGAATATGTCCCGGGGGCGGAGGGGGGGGAATGTGTTCCACATTTACAAACAGCATAAGAAGGACATTATCTAAGCAGTTAAAAATACGAAGCAACATCAAAGTACAACAATGGGGAATTCGGGTCAAAAAAATCATGGTATAGCTACACATCAGAGTATTGTATAGCCAGTAAAGTGACAGGTAGAACTAAATTTGTAGATTGGGAAAATGTTCTCAATGTATTAATTAAATTAGAGAATAACAGATATAATACTCTTACAAAAGGATAAAATGTATATATGGTGGTATATACATATATAAATACATTTAAAGCTCTAGAAACGTATTTACCACATACTAGTAATAAAAACAGAAAAATAGGTTGTTTTGTGGTTGAACAATTAGCTTACTTTTATTTTCTGTATTTTCTACAAAGAATGCAGATTACTTCCTCTCATTCTTAAACTTGAGGGCTGTTCTTGAGTTTCCCATGCTTGGTGGTATCCAGCAAATCCATTTAATTTTAGAACAATGTAGTGCACAACCATGAAAGTTATGGTTACAGAACAGACATGTTTTAAAATATGAGAAAAAACAATGTAACTAAACAAAACCATGAATTATGAAGAAGTGATTTTCAAATCTAGTTGTCACCAAACCTCCATGTACACGCCTGTATGTTTCTATACATTTAGCTTTAAAGATCTCTTTTTTTTTTAAATATTTTATTTATTTATTTGGCAGAGAGAGCAAGCGAGTGAGCATGAGCAGGGAGAACAGCAGAGGGAGAGGGAGAGGCAGGCTCCCCACCGAGGAGGGAGCCCGACACGGGGCTCAATTTCAGGACCCCAGGATCATGACCTGAGCCGAAGGCAGACACTTAACCGACTGAACCACCCAGGTGCCCCAACTTTAAAGATCTCTTAAGAACTATTCTCTGTATAAAAGAAAATATTACCTGAAATTCAGAAATTAAATCATTTTAGTTTCAGTTTCTTTTTGTTCTAATTCAAACAAAATTTATAACATAATTAGTTTAAATTAAAATAGCATATACAGTGTGATCCCTTTTGTGCATCTTCCTACCTACTTGCCTTGCTGGCTACCCCACACAGACTTACCTAACTTACTTCCTGA
Organism: Phoca vitulina; assembly: GCF_004348235.1. Classification (NCBI taxonomy): domain Eukaryota; kingdom Metazoa; phylum Chordata; class Mammalia; order Carnivora; family Phocidae; genus Phoca; species Phoca vitulina. The sequence goes on from NW_022589706.1 coordinate 35,428,363, forward strand.
ATATAAGAGATGGCTGGGATTATGTTCAAATATATGATGGCTGTTTGGTTGACATTTTTAGGATGATTTTCTAAACCTCTCTATGTTATGCTTTTTTATTGAATTTTAAATACATGTTAAATGTGTATCAAAGAAAAATGAACATCATCCTTCTATAAAAGAAATGAGAATTTAGAAATGTGTATATTTTGAAGTTTCTTTATCTGGTAGAGTCCTATCACCTTCTGTCATTCATGGCTAATGTTGATGAAAACACATCCACAATTATATTTGCCACTGAAATGTAAAAATTCCCAATCTAGCTACCAATGAAACATGTTCTAACTAATTTAAATGGGATCTGTGACTAACATAATAAATAAAATTTAAAAAAAATAAATGGGATCTAACTGAATTCTGGGGCACTTTACTTTCTTAATAGGGATAGATTTTTGGTGTGTCCTTGGCACTTGGGCCTTCACACTTGGGTGATTATCTTGCAGAACAAGTTCTGTATTTCAAAAACCAAGCTACACATCATTTACATCCAACATGACGATTCTGCAGAACAATACATATGCCCAATTACCTCTAAAATTTCAGTAAAACACAAAGTCCTATAGCAGTTCCATAGAACACTGTTTCTAAAAGTATCTAAAAGTTTGAAAAATAGTGAGTTAAAGGGCCTTTACTATCCTAATGTGAACTATTTATTTAAGATAAGTTTGGGGAGACAATAAGTGGCTTCTTTGCACTCATTTCATTCCCTTTTATTGTTTTTAATTTTTTTTAAAGATTTTATTTATTTATTCGAGACACAGAGATACAGAGAGAGAGCATGAGCAGGTGGAGAGGCAGAGGGAGAGGGAGAAGCAGGCTCCCCGCTGAGCCAGGAGCCGGACGTGGGGCTCGATCCCAGGACCCTGGGATCATGACCTGAGCTGAAGGCAGTCGTTTAACCATCCGAGCGACCCAGGCACCCCTCATTCCCTTTTATACTGTAAGTCTAAAGGTCTTCAGTGATATTTTGAGGACTGCTGATCTAAGTGGTTTATTACTCACACAGCATGTTTATACACTAGAGTAATGGCCAAGCAGAATTAGAGAGCTTTTCAGAAACACTTACAATGTTGTTTCATATTAACATATTTTACTTCTCAACAAACTCATGCTTCCTCAAAGATTTCTAAAGATTTCACATCCTCCCTGAGCTTTCCCTAAACCAGGAAATGGAGGAAGACTATTTTTTCCATAATAAGAACTCAGAAATGATTTTTTAATGCAAAAGGATACTCAAGTTACCGCAAGTACAAAAACATAAAATAAGTGTACTGCACTAAACAGAAATTACTAATCAAGAACTCTGTACTAAACTCTCAATTTAATTATAGGGTGATTGAGGACGCTCTCATCATTGCTCAAGCAGTTGTGGTGTCTTGCAATATGACATTTTGAAAAGATACACCATTTAAAAATGTTTATGCATATGCAACCCACTGTAACAACTAAAAAGAATAGAAATTATTCTCTATATTCATGCATGTATGCAAAGACTTTGTGCAACAATGTTTACCGTATTTTTTGCACAGTAGCCCCAAATTAAGGTAACTCCCAAACCGACTATCAATAGACTAGTAAGAAACGTTGTTATATTCTTTTATTAAAATAATATTGAATTATTAAAAAGAATGAGGCAAATTTATACAGGCTAATATAGAATAATCTCCAATTTACATTGTGAAAAATATCTAGATACAGAAATAAATACACACAAAACCTCCCATTTGTGCTTTAAAAAAGGTGGCAAAAAGAAATAAAAATTTTTAAAAAAAGGTGGCAGATGCTACAGAGATGGACAGTGTTTATCTTGATATAGAATGGAAGTAAGAGTCCTAACTTTTGTTATATAAAATTTAGAACTATTTCTACTTTTTATAAGGTCATTATTTCATAATAATATAAAAAAACTAACAATGAGGGGCACCTGGGTGGCTCAGTCAGTTGAGCGTCCAACTCTTGATTTCAGCTCAGCTCATGCATGATCTCGGGGTCATGAGATCGAGCCGTGCATTGGGCTCCACACTCAGCGGGGAGTCTTCTTGGGATTCTTTCTCTCCTTCTCCCTATGCCCCCCCCAAATAAATAAATAAATAAATCTTAAAAAAAAAGAAAGAAAGAAAGAAAGAAAAAACTAAAAATGATTCTAAGGTTCCCAATCCTTTATGTTCTAATTTGATTCTTTAACTAGTATATGTATAGAGTACCAAGAGCAACATGTAGCCTCCACGGAAAGCAAGAGTGTTTATTGAAAAGATTTTGGTAGCATAACAATGATATGGAAATATCTCAATAATTTGCAATTAAAGAGAGTAGGCTGAACACACACACAGCCTCCATTCTCTCCTAAAACCCGACCAAGACAAGAGTAAAAGAATTTTTAGAAGACTTAAAAATTAAAACCAAAAAGGTCAGAGAGAATGGGAGAGACAGTAAAGAGCTGATGGAAAAGCCCAACCAACACATTTCACCCAACAAGAGTGAGTCCTAAGTAGGCAAGGGGAAAAGGCAGATGTCTATTCTCCACGCAGCCACTCACTCATTCACCTAAATTATTTACTGAGTGTACAGTACGCCAGGCACAGTTCTAGGCTCTGGAGACACAACCATGAGCAAAATGGAAAACAATCCCCGTCCTCATGAGGCTAAAAAGTCTAATGAGAGAACAACCAAAATATCTATTCTCTTAGACAGACTTCAGGATAGGAGGCTGAGATGGGGGGTGAGATTTTAGACAGAAGGACCACTGAAAAGATGACATTTGGGTCACAACAGGGGGAAAGTGGGTGAGCTTGCCACACAGGGTGAAGGAAAGATAATCTAGTCAATACTTTGCAATTCCTGAGGATTTGGAGAACTACAGTACTCTGAAAGTGTACGTAAAGGTGAAGTTAAAAACAAGAGGGCTGGTTGAAGAATTAAGAAAAACTGAGACCCCCTCCCTTTCCTTCCCTTCACCAGCTCCGTCTGCCTAGCAGGTTGACCATCCTCCATCCACCTTACCCACAGAATGGTTGTCCTTCTCAGGAAATGGCAAAACAGAAATGCTGACTGGTGGATGCTATAGTCGAAGACAAGGTAACACACTGAAGACAGGGAGCTCAAGTAAACATTTATATACCAAATACCAAAAAACCCAGTTATCTTCTGCCTCGAGACCCCCAGAACATCAGCTAAACCCTGCCATTTGGGGTACTGGAAGGACCTTCTCTAGGGACTCTGACAAACCCCAGAATAGATCTGACATTGATGATTCATTCAGAGATTACACACTGAAGACCACAGTCAAAAAGGCCTATCCACCCAGGTTTCCAATCTGTTTATAGTGCCTTGGTTGTAAAATAGAACAAGTTACAATGGACATACATGTAAGGAGAAGGCAAAACTTTCAGAAGAAACAGATCATATGGGGAGAAAAAATTTAAAAACAAATTACATATATGTATTCAATATTCTAAAAAAAAATAGTGGATATTTCGGAGTTGTAAAAATGCTGGGCCTAAACCAAATGAAGTCTAAATAAGCAGCTGATTGGTTAAAGCCTTTTTTCTTACCTTCTTTTCTAGTCACTGGCAATCTAAAAGATTAACAGATAAGCTAGAATGTGCCCGGGTCATTACCAAGGATTGATCCACCTCCTTTCAGGAAGAAAGAGACCTAAGGTATTGGAATGTAGTTTGCAAGCTGCAATTTCAATTAATGATTGCCCTTCCTTCCCCAATCTTCCCCCTAAAATGAAAATGAACTTGTGGCTAAAAATCAAGCTCCGCTAAAGTTCGAATCTTTTGGTCTCCTTATTTTATTATGACTTCTAATATGAGAATGAGAAGGCCAGTTCTCTCATTTTCATGGTATTAATTCTTTTAGCAAAATCCATTCACATTTGTGCTTCTACGTTTTTATGTAACTTACTGTACGACTGATCATGAGACATGCTGGTCTCCTTTTATGTAACAATCCATGGATGCTAGTTTCTTTGAAGTAACCCTGCAAGAGTTTCATTCAAGAACTCAAGAGACTCATCTTGGATGGTTATTTATTACTAAAAAAATAGACTGAATAAATTTCACAATAAATGAAATCACAATAAACAAATTTGAAGCTATCATATAAAACACTGTCACAGTATTAGATTAAACATATCATTGTCTAATCTTTTTTACAATTTTTAAAAATTTTTTAAATTCATTCCAGAGGCGGGGGGAGCAGGGGGAGGAGCAGAGCGAGAGGGACAAAGCAGACTCCACACTGAGCCCAGAGCCTGACGCAGGGAGGTTTCCTGGTATGTCAGGAAGAGTAAGCAGGGAGTGCTTCTTCTAAGTACAATGGTGGGGTAAAAACATCAATTTTCTGGTGGAAACCTCACCACTATTTACCAAATTTTATAATCTCAGATTACACAGCAGATGTCTCTGAAATTAGCTACTAAATTACAGAATAAAATGTAGTCAGCATCAGACTATTATGAAAGAACTATTAAAAGCTCTGGCTGGAACAATGACATTATGTTTTGTTAGAAGAACAAAGGGTACACACCACAGCGATGTTCTTTCAGGCTAAAGTCAACTTAAAATACAAATCTTTACTACGCACCTTCTACTAGGCATCTACCACCACAGGCGGTGCTATAAAAGGCAAAGGAGACCTGGCTCCTGGTATCACGTAGCTCCCATCAGAGGAGATAAACATGTAAGCCATTAACATGACAATGTCAGAATCTAGGAGTATGAAAAATTATTATGATAAAACAAAGATTCGTATAGCTTGAAGAGGATCACTATGTGAGAAGGAACACGTGGGAAGTTTGGAAGGATGAGTAGAGGCTTAAAATACAGAAGAGTTAAGAGTATTTTGGATTAAGAGATAAATAAGAACAAACACACCAGGACAAAAGAATATATAGAGGATACATTAAGTGTCATAGGAGAGACAGGATAGGAGAATCATGAGACATTATACAAACTGTAATAAGACTCTGAAGAGGCTAGAATGACCCACCCAGAACTTGAATTTATTCCATAGCAACAAAAAGTCAGCAAGATTTTTAAAGGAAAAAGGTAATAATACTTGTTTTAGATGAAGCAAAGTCTGAGAGCAAGACAAATGGAAAGGTGATAAACCACTTATTTACTGGTTATTGCAATGATCTAATATGAGTGAAGCTGACCCTGAGCTAGGACAGTGACAATGGCATTGGAAGAAAAAGAAAGGAGGAAGACATAAAATCACCATTTTATAAACTCAGTCAAACAGGTAATTTCACCCATATTTTCTTTTAATGCTTTTACTCTCAAGAACTTTGTATTTCAAAATTAAAATTCCTTTAATATTTGAGAGTTGACAGGACCATACCACGTGTTGCTATTTATTAAATATTTTATACAATAAAAAATAAGTATTTTATAAAATAGGTGAAGTGTTTTTTTAAAAGTGCTGTGCGAGTTGAAAGTTGCTGAAGCCAGCGGAGTCTGGTTGGCGCGGTCGGTAGAGGGTGCAACTCTTGATCTCAGGGTTGTGAGTTTGAGCCCCACGTTGGGAATAGAGATTACTTAAAAAACAAAATCTTTAGGGGCGCCTAGGTGGCTCAGTCATTAAGCATCTGCCTTCGGCTCAGGTCACGATCTCAGGGTCCTGGAATTGAGCCCCTCAAGGTACTCCCTGCTCAGTGGGGAGCCTGCTTCTCCCTCTGCCCCTCCCCCCGCTTGTGCGCTTTCTCTCTCTCTCTCTCTCTCAAATAAAGTCTTTAAAAAAATAAATAAAATCTTTAAAAAAAAAGAGAGAGAGAGAGAAAGTTGTTGAAGCAAGGCAATGGGTCCTGGAGGGCTCATTACACTATAATCTGTACTTTTATATAAACTTGAAATTTTTCATAAACATTTTTCTTTTTTCAGGTTTACGGAGATATAATTGACAAATGCAAGTGTAATATATTTACCGTGTACAATGTGATGATTTGATATATGTACACATTGAGCTAATTAACATGTCCATATTTACCTTTTTTTTTTTGGTGAGAACATTTAAGTTCTACTCTCAGCAAATTTCAAGTTTATAATACAGTATTATCAACTAGTCACCATGTTCCATACTTTTTTAATGTATATTTTTTTAAAGTGGTTCCCTTTCTTATTTTTTTTTAAAGATTTTATTTATTTATTTGTCAGAGAGAGAGAGAGAGAGAAAGAGAGAGAACAAGCAGGGAGAGTGGGAGAGGGAGAAGCAGGCTTCCCACTGAGCAGGGAGCCTGATGCGGGGCTCGATCCCAGGACCCTGGGATCATGACCTGAGCTGAAGGCAAAGGCTCAACTGATGAGCCACCCAGGCGCCCCTGTTCCCTTTCTTATTGTACGCTGGTTAAGCAGGCTACTGTAGCACACTACCAAGTAATTCACAGACCACTGATGAAGAAAACAACATTTTATAGATTAAGCACATTTATAATCAAACCTCATAATCATTAAGTCATATCTATGAGTTCTTGTAATCCTTATTTCTAAGGCGGAACTTTATATACTTGCTGTAAATATATACTCACTGATAAAAACAAAATCATTAATTTGTTACATATAAAGCAACTGTGGAATGATTTAAATTGAATACAGTGAGCTGCACAGTTTTAAAACATACATTTTGGCTCATGATCTCTTACATATTATTATTTATTGGACCTCACATACATACTTGCAGAGATGCTTTCTTCTCTACTTAACGACAAGAAACTCACTCACAGGCATGCGCAGACCCACTCACATACCTTGGCAATCTTAGCAATGTTAATTTTCTTAGTGAAGTAAGACTTAAGAACACAGAACAATACCTCCTTCAACTTCTCACCTTTCTTAGGTCATCACCTGTTCTCCCTTCTCTTCCTTTCCCCCTTTCCTTCCTCAGCAGGAAGCCCAGCGAAGTGAGTCAGCACACAGGCTCTGACGCCATTACTGTGCCGAACTGCTCACTCTGCCACGCAGTGGCTTTGAGCTTCAGGCAAGTAGCAAACCCTTGGGGTCTCAAATCACTGGTGAAAACCTATCCCAAACCCAGCTGCATAAGGAATAAATAAATTTCAGCTGTTAAATCCTCCACCACCATCTTCATTGTGATCATCCTTCTTTTAGCTGACACTGTGATCTTGATACATCACATATCCAGCCCCTTCAAACTCCCAAAGTTATTTCCTAAAGTTGTATCACCCTACTAAAACTGTTCTCAGGCTGTTTAATTCCCAAGTCCAGCAACATTTCCCAGTGTTCCTTGTACTCTTCCCCTCTGTATCATTTGACAATAATAATGCTATTCTACACTCTCTCTTGATCATCATCTGCTCTTTTGGCTTTATCACCCTCTCATAGATGATGCCAAAATCTCTATTTCTGGTCATCATTTCTGGTCACTGACAAAGAATTCCCAGCTACCAATAAAATAATTCCACATGGTTTACATTACCAGTATCTCAAGCTTACCATTCACACAAGAAAAATTATCTTATTCTCCTTTCCTACCCCAATCATATTCTCATGTTCTTTAATCTAATGTCATCTCTTCTAACACTTCAAAGAACTTTTATTTTATTTTATTTTTTTTTGAAGATTTTATTTATTTATTTGAGAGAGAGAGTGAGAGACAGAGAGCACGAGAGGGAGGAGGGTCAGAGGGAGAAGCAGACTCCCCGGCTGAGCAGGGAGCCCGATGCGGGACTCGATCCCGGGACTCCAGGATCATGACCTGAGCTGAAGGCAGTCGCTTAACCGACTGAGCCACCCAGGCGCCCACTTCAAAGAACTTTTAACCTTCACTTTCCCTCAAAACACCTACTCCTATTTGTTGAGTTTTACTAATTCTGTTATCTTACTTTCTTCTCCAACCACTTCCACTGTTAATGCCCTAATTCAAGACTCTTTTCATTCCAGCCTGAATTATATACAACAGCTAAACAGTAGTCTCTGCCTTTAAAGATTTTATTTTATTTTTTATTTTTTTTAAAGGTTTTATTTATTTATTTATTTGACAGAGAGAGACACAGCCAGAGAGGGAACACAAGCAGGGGAAGTGGGAGAGGGAGAAGCAGGCCTCCCGCCGAGCAGGGAGCCCGATGCAGGGCTCGATCCCAGGACCCTGGGATCATGACCTGAGCCGAAGGCAGACGCTTAACCATCTGAGCCATCCAGGCGCCCCTTTAAAGATTTTATTTTTAAGTAATCTCTACAACCAACGTGGGGCTCAAACTCACAACCCAGACATCAAGAGTCATATGCTGTACCCACTGAGCCAGCCAGGCGCGCCTCTAGTCTCCGCCTTTAATCTCTTCTCCCTGTTAATGTCTAACCACTGTATTATCTATCACAACAACCTTCAATAACCCCTCAGAATCTGACTCAAACATTTGTTTTCAGTCTTTCTCTTCCTTCCTCTTTACCATAAGCTCTAATCACATGGAGCTTCTCAGACCACTTAAGTATGCCTCACGCACTATACGTCTAAAAATAAGTTTACTGTTTTATTGTAAGTTTGGCAACTGCCATATCATCAACTTGCAGAATATTCTAGATTTTCCTTTATTTTCTCTTATGTTTTATCTGTTTCAACAATCCCCTTTGGTGAAATCCATTTTTGTTCTTTGGTGACCTGCAGTAACTTATCAAGGTGGATTCTAAAGTCATTACAGCTTTCTAGATCACAACTTTACTAACTTATCTCAATTTTTTTTTAAAGATTTTTTATTTATTCATTTGAGAGAGAGAGAGACAGAGAGAGCACATGCAGGGGGAGAGGCAGAGGGAGAAGCAGACTCCCCACTGAGCAAGGAGCCCGACGTGGGACTCGATCCCAGGACCCCAGGACCATGACCTGAGCCGAAGGCAGATGCTTAACCGCCTGAGCCACCCAGGCGTCCCTTATCTCTTAATTTTTAAGACTTTATTTTTTTTAGAGCAGTTTTCGGGTCACAGCAAAACTGAGTGGAAGGTACTGATTTCCCATATAGCCCATCCCACACTTACCTAGCTTCCCCATCAGAGTAGTACATTTGTTACTACTGACGAAACTACAGTGACACTTCCTAATCATCCAAGTTCTGGAATTTACACTACAGTTGACTCTTGGCGTTGTACATTCTGTGGGTATGGGCAAACGTATGATGACATATGTCCACCATTGCAGTATCAGAGTATTTTCACTGCCCTAAAAATCCTCTTTCTTCTGCCTACCCGTCCCTCCATTCCCAGCCCGACAGTCATTTTACTGTCTCCATAGCTTTGCCTTTTTAATAATGTCCTACAGTTGGGATTATGCAGTATGTAGCCTTTTCAGATTGGCTTCCTTTAATTTTTTTTCAAGTACATTATTTCCTTCAGAAATTTTGTTTATAATGGGTAATAGAAAAGTTAAGAAAATATTTCAGATTTATAGGTCAACTCTACTCACCAAGGGTTCAGCCATTACAACTTCAATTTTCTTTTCAGCTTGAACAGCAAATTCTGCAAAGAGGCTCTTGATGACATATTCACCAGGCTTGACATCTGGGTCAATCGTAATGCTTGACATGATGATATTCTTTTTTCCCAAAGTGGAATTAAAGTTGGAGGAAGCACAGTACTTATTCACTTTGCTGACTGGTGCTGAAGCTAAAAAGAAAAGAAACAAAAGAACTCTAATTATCAACACAATAATGAGACCACCACAACAACCCTATTTAATATGCATCCTGCCCCTAAACCCCATCCAGATCTCCCAATCTGTATTATCATACTCTATTTTTTTTATTACACTTGCTACATTCTAACAAATTGCCCAACTGTAATTTAGTTATGTGTTATTTATTATGTACTGTTCTTCTCTCAACCCTACTAATGTGAATTTCCTAAAAACAGGGATTCTCTTTTGTCTTTTTTGTTCATCAATGAATCCATGAATTCCAAGTGCCTAGAACAATGCCTGGCATATGCTGGGTATATAATAAATACATACTGAATGAATGAATATGAATTCTAAACAAAGTGATGTGCAGTGAAGGAAATAAAACAGATGGGAATAAAGGAAACAGGATTGGTTAGGGCATTGAAAGATACTGTTTTGGAAAGCATGATTAGGAAAAGGCCTCACTGAAGAAGCTACATTTGAACTCATCTGGAGGATGAAAAAGAGGCAGCAAGGCAAAGCACCAGGAACAGAAAGCGCTAAATTGAGTGAGCATATTTGATTCATAAAAAGAAGACCAGTGTGGCTGGAGCTCAAGGGAGGAAGCAGGGGTGACAGGCAATTTCAGATGAGGTCAAAATCATTAGCCAGGGATTTAGAACTTTGTAGGAAAATCAGATTTTATTCTAAATGAAATTAAAATTCAATGGAAAGTATTCACTTCGAGAGGGATAAGATCTGGCTTCTCTTAAAAGATCTCTCCAGCTCCTCTGGAGAATGGACTGGAAGGGGACAAAGGTAGACTCAGGAAAGCCACTACACAGGTCCAGGTGAGATGATCCTAGCTCAGGGTAAGAGGATGGAATGGCACAGGAGAGAAGGAAAGGACTTGACATTTGTCATGTGTTAGGGAATTTGGCATCTAGGTGAAGAAAAGGAACTAGCAATGACTAGTAGGATTTTTACTGCAATCGTTCAAAGGACAGTGGCACCATTTACTCAGCTAGGGATGTCCCAGGGCCTGGCAAATAATACATTGCACCAGCTGGGGCACAAAAAGAGCACACACTGACTGCTACGTGCTCTTTATCTTCATAGGTTTTGTCCTCTTGACTGACTGGCTTATCACTCCGCTCTGTCAGCCGGCTGCGTAACACAGACCATTCCATTCCTGAACTTCAGCTTATGTCATCTCTGTGGCCTAGAGTATTCACTGAAAACCTGCAAGTTTGTATTTCTCTACCCCAACCTGATCTCCAGGTCATGCCCTTTCATAAGCTGTCCCCAAAGCAAACCCTTCCATGAAAACGGAAGCAGAACACAATCGAATGCCGAATTTCTGTATGTGTGTACATAACTATAGAACAAATTTATTCTAAATACCTAGTCTCCAAACTCATAAACTGTTCTGTCAAAAAAAAAAAAAAAAAAAAGAACCCTACTCTACCAAACATAGTGTGCCAAGATAAATAAAAGTGACCTGTGATAACTCCAAAATAAAATTCTAGGAAGTAATGCAAAATACAAATATTTTACTTCAGAAAAAATAATTGCAAATTAAGAAAAAAACATTTTTGAAAGAATTTCCAAATATTTGGATTCCCTCCATGCCCTAGTCATAATCTTTGTTTTTCCACAAAACAGAGTATTTTTCCTCCAAAACTAAGATCACACATGATGTTTATATATTTAAAAATAATCTAAAGAATATTCCAAATTGTTAATATTGCACCTAAAACTAAATATCTTTGTATCACATCAAATTAAAATATATTATGTATTGTATTCTAGAACTAAAATTATATAATAAGAACAATTCAAAACAAAAATTCACAGTCCTTTGAACACAGAACACACTATTTATTTTAAACAATGACCTGTTTGTTTACTCTGTTTCATGATCCAACATTGTGTATTATAAAAGAATCTGTTAACAACTCTTACTGTAAAAAATGGAGATCTTAAAAGAAATCATTTTGGATCATTAAGAGACCTCTGTATTTTATACCCACATTATGTTGAACAATCTTAGGGAATCATAAAATAGTAAAACAACGACAACAAAAACTACTCAGTTTCCAGAAGGTTAATTTACATTTTAGACATAAAAATGAGGATAAAACATTTTCAAGACTTTGACTTAAGGTCATAGTTACAAAATATATCTTTTCTTTTAACTAAGATTTGTAAGCCTCAAAGTTAAGATTCATAAGATTGTAACAGTTACAAAGTTTTTTTGGCTTTAACTTCACAATAAATGTAACCAAAGAAGAAGCCCTATAATAGATCTGGTACTTCTAGCCTTTGATGAGGTATAGCCTTTTTTTAAATGACCTTTTTTTTGAACAGTTTCTCCAAAAAAGAAAAAAACTTTAGTTAAAATGACCTCTCAAATAATTTGCCTTTACTGTCTTGTACTTCCTAAATAGTATAAATTAAGCATAAACAAATATTCCTAGGTATCAAAATAGCATATTTTAAGAAATTTGCCAATAAAGCCAAAAGTTGTAGGACAACCTGCACTTATCTTCTAAATAAAGATTTCTCTTCCAAATATCTGCACTATCTTCCAAAATAAAAATATCTCAAGTTTGAGAAAATCCAATTTTTATGAAAAACGAATGTTTTTACATCAAACAAATTAATTTATCTCAGTTGTATTTCTTAGTATTTCATGAACGCTTGTTGACTCTATTAATGCCAAAAAGTAACAGAGAACATATCTACCGATTGAAATTTCTGGTCGCAAAACAATCTAATGTTGATGTTAAGGACTGGCGAAATAAATTATCTTTATAATCTAATAAACACAATGCTCTATAGACCGTTAAAATGACAGCATCAAAAAATACTGAATGGCATGGGAAAATGTTCAACATACAGAGTTAAGTGCAAAAAGGTCATAAGACAGCAAGTACATAAAACCAAAATAAAAAGGCAAGAAGAATATCTGCAGCATAGAACAGAGTTAATCAATTAACCTCCATCCACAAAGCTCTAATGAAGTCAGAAAAAGACCCTCACCCCCAAACTGAAAACTAGACAAACAACATGAACGAGTTACAATATTTAACTTCACTAATGTTTTTTAAACAAGTCAAAATTAGATAACATTTTTCAAAGTGGTTCCCCCCCTCCAATTTTGTATTTCACTATAATGTTCAGCTTTGGTAAAGATGTGTGAATTTTTCTCATATTCTGCTAATAGTTAAGAAACAAGGGTGATCACTCTAAGCAAGGTGAAAAGACTAGTTTCCACATAACTAGATTAACCTGACATCATCTGACCACTTAAGTTAAATATTTTATAATGTGAAATAGTAATATTTCCCTACATGTTATTATAAAATTTTGAAAACTTTATGTAAGCTTATGAGAGAACGAAGACGTAACTGTTAGAGCATAATTCTGAAGAACACAATTCAGGCACTGAATTACAAATTTAAAAACCCAATGTCATATCAAACATCCTTGGAATATAAATCCACTAAGCTCTAACTGCTAATAAGAATAAACTAAGATCTGAGTAATTAAAATATGGGAATATAAGCTAGCATACCTGTTCTTTCTTTTAGATAAAGTGCAAATAAAAAATAAATATGGCATTTTTGGACAGCTTATTCTATATAGCACTGTACTTAGCATATTTACTAAAACAATTCTTTTTCATGCTCTTAAGACACCTATACCCTTATAAAATGAATTTAAATTCAGTCAAAGAGAGGAGACAAGTGAGAAGAGACATAACCCCTAAAGTGAGACATGTTTGGTTGTTACTTTTTTTTTTTTTAAGATTTTATTTATTTATTTGTCAGAGAGAGAGCTCAAACAGGGGTAAGGGCAGGCAGAGGGAGAAGCACGCTCCCCGCTGAGCAAGGAGCCCAATGTGGGACTCGATCCCAGGACCCTAGGATTATGACCTGAGCTGAAGGCAGACGCTTAACCGACTGAGCCACCCAGGCGTCCATTTTATTACTTTATAGCAATGATTCTCAGCCCCCTTTTTTTTTCTGCTTCCACTATGTTCTTATGCACAACACTCTGAATAGTAACATCTCTCAAAATACAGAGTGATTCTCAACAACTGGGATATTTCAGATAGGGATGGGTAGGGGCAGGTAGATGCGGTTTAAAAAGATCCCAGTGGAGGGGCGCCTGGGTGGCTCAGTTGTTAAGTGTCTGCCTTTGGCTCAGGTCATGATCCCAGGGTCCTGGGATCGAGCCCCACATCGGGCTCCCCGCTCCACGGGAAGCCTGCTTCTCCCTCTCCCACTCCTCCTGCTTGTGTTCCCTCTCTCGCTGTGTCTCTCTCTGTCAAACAAATAAATAAAATCTTTAAAAAAATAAAATAAAAATTAAAAAAATAAAATAAAAAGATCCCACTGGAGTCTGTGAAAAATGCCCACAGTTACCCCCGAGAATAGGTCCTTAGGGATAAAAATTCCTACTTCATAGTCACAACCTTATATATGTACATGCATATTACACACATATGTTTATATATAGAAATGCAGAAATATAACAAAGTTCCATACAACTGCTTACTATTATAATTATTACTTACACTGTGAGGCACCTGGGTGGCTCTGTCTGTTAAGGGTCCGACTCTTGGTTTTGGCTCAGGTCATGATCTCATGGGTTATGAGATGGAGCCCCACCTCGATTCTCTCTTTCTGCCCCTCCCCCAACTCTCTCTCTAAGTCTTTTTTAAAAAATCATTATAATTTGGGGCGCCTGGGTGGCTCAGTCCATTAAGCGTCTGCCTTTGGCTCAGGTCATGGTCCCAGGGTCCTGGGATTGAGCCCCACATTGGGCTCCCTGCTCGGTGGGAAGCCTGCTTCTCCTCCCCCTCCCACTCCCCCTGCTAGTGTTCCCTCTCTCGCTGTGTCTCTGTCAAATAAATAAATAAAATCTTAAAAAATAAATAAAATTAAAAATCACTATAATTATTATTAATTACACTAGCTAACAATAAAAATTTTGAGGACCACCCAAGAAAAAAAAGTATGAGGTAAATAGCCTTGGAACAAGAACAAATGTAAAAAATATTTCTGAATTAAAAAAGCAAAACCAAAATTCTTAGTTTAAAAAGCAAGCCTATCCCAGCAAGTTCTTCTGTGGATATCAACAAGCTGATTCTAAAGTTTATATGGAGAGGCAAATGACCCAGAATAGCCAACACAATACTGAAAGAGAAGAACAAAACTGGAGGACCTACACTACCCAACTTCAAGGCTCACTTTAAAGTTCCAGTAAAGAGACAGCGTGGTATTGGTAAAAAAACAAACAGATCAGTGAAACAGAACAGAGAGCCCAGGAATAGACCCACACAAATAAAGTCAACTGATCTCTGACAAAGAAGCCAAGGCAATCAATGGGAAAAGGAGACTTTTCCACAAATGGTGCTGGAATAACTAACTGGGCATCCACAGGCAGAAGAAAAAGAAGAAGAGGAGGAGGAAGAATCATCATCCAGACACAGAATGGACACCTTTCACAAAAATTAACTCTAAATGGATCATAGATTGATTTTTTTTATGTAAAATACAAAACCATAAAATTCCAAAAGATAAGATAGAAGAAAAGCTAGGTATTTTTGGGTTTGGCAATGGCTTTTTAGATATAACACCCAATGGGAGCCATGAAAGAAAAATTTATAAATTGAGCTTTATTAAAATTAATAACTTCAGCTCTACAAATGACACTGTAAAGAGAATGAAAGACAAGGCACAGACTGGGAGAAAAATCTTTGCAGAATACATATCTGATAAACGACTGCTATCCAAAATATACAAAGAATTCTTAAAAGTCAACAAGAAAATAACCCAATTAAAAAAGGGGGGGGGGCCAAAACTGAACAGACCCCTCAACAAAGAAGGCATACAGATGACAGATAAGAATATGAAATGATGCTCCATATCATATGTCTTCAGGGAAACGCAAATTAAAACAATGACATACCATTACACACCTACTAGAATGGCCCAAAATCCAGAACACTGAAAACACCAAATGTTGGTGGAACTCTCATTCATCACTGGTGGAAATATAAAATGGTACAGGCACTCTGGAAGATGGTTTAGAGGTGTCTTACAAAACTAGACATACTCTTACCATACAACCCAGCAACCATGCTCCTTGGTATTTACCCAAAGGAGTTAAAAACATGTCCACACAAAAACCTGTATATGGATGTTTATAGCAGCTTTATTCATAACTGCCAAAACCTGGAAGCACCCAAGATGTCCTTCAGTAGCTGAATGGAAAAATAAACTTTGGTACATCCAGGCAATGGAATATTGCTCAGTGCTAAAATAAAATGAATGATCAAGCCAAGAAAAGACTTAGAGGAAACCTACACGCGTATTATTGAGAGAAGCCAGTCTGAAAAACTACATGCTGTATGATTCCATCTGTATGACATTAAGGGAAAAGCAAAAGTATGGAGACAATAAAAAGATGCATGATTGCCAGGGATTAGAGGGAGAAACAAATGAAGAGGGGAGCACAGGAGATTCTGAGGATCCCAAAACTATTCTGTAGGATACTGTAATGATGGAAACATGTCACTATATTTGTCAAAACCCATAGAACATACAACACAAAGAGTGAACCCTAATGTAAACTATGGACTTTGGGTGATTATGATGTGTCAAGTAGGTTCATCAATTATAACAACTATATCACATTAATATAAAGTGTTAATAATAGGGGAAATGGGGGGAGGATAAAGGGGTACAAGGGAACTTGTTTGTACTGTCTGCTCAAATTTTCTGTTGATTTGAAACCGCTCTAAAAAATCAAGTCTGCTAAATTTTTTTAAACTCAAAAAGAAGGGGTGCCTGGGTGGCTCAGTCAGTTAAGCATCTCCCTTCAGCTCAGGTCATGATCCCAGGGTACTGGGATCAAGTCCTGTGTCGGGCTCCCTGCTCAGCAGAAAGTCTGCTTCTCTCTGTCCTCCCTGCTCATGCTCTCTCTCACTCTCTCTCTCAAATAAATAAATAAAATCTTTAAAAAAAACAAAACAAAAAACCTCAAAAAGAAAAGCCCATTCTATCCCTGTCAGACAGAACCAAAGATGCCTGGGGAGAGTCCAAATAAACACCAGCTCAAGCTAAAGCTTAAAACAATAACGTACTTGGATCAAGCTCAGAGAAAGGAAACAGATTATAAGTCAATTAAAAAAAAATGTCAAAAACACAAATCAGGTTACATGGTAGCCTGAAAGTAGAAACAAAGCTAGTAAAATCAGCATCCGGGAATGATAGCGAATTTCAACTTTTGGTGAGGTCAGTTAGGTTGGTGTAACCTCTCAACAAACTATCCAGAGAAAAACTGCACATTTGGAAGCAACTATATCTGAAGAGGAAATAAAGAAAGATAAATAACATGCATGCTGTGGATACTGAGATGTATAATATGAAAACATCATTTGATGACTTCAGTGCACACACACAGTTTGCTGTAAGGTGAGGTAACCTCAAAATTTCTTCATAAATGAAGGAAACTCATCCCGACACTTTATTTCTGACAGAAATAAAACATTATCAATATATTATTAAGGTATTTTGCATATTATCTCATGTTACCCTAATAAACCTATTTTGTTTTTTATTATTTTTTATTTTATTTCCAGTATAGTTTAACATACAGTGTTATATTAGTTTCAGGTATACAATATAGTGATTCAACAGTTCTACACATTACTCAGTGTTCATCACCACAAGTACCCTCCTTAATCCCCATCACCCCTTTTATTTTTCACCCCTTCCCCCACCCAGTTCTCCTCTGGTAACCATCAGTTTGTTCTCTGTAGTTCTAACAAACTTATTCTTATTTCAAGTGATATGCTGATAAATGTTTCTTAAAAAAAGGTTCTGATTTATATCATTTGCTAATTTCCATTGTGTAAATATAGTCATCATGGCTGATTTCAAGCCACGAGGAGTTTAGCAATCAGCTGGTAAAATTCCTAGCAGGAACTAGATCCAGAATATACTACTTCAAGTTATAGCCCATTTATGATGAGGAAATTGATTCCTAATTAAAGTCGCTTGTCACATGGGAGTGAAATATGAAGTCAGGTCCTGAATTCCTAAGAACTTTCAGATCAGTGGCTTTATGTTCTCCAGAATCACCACATTTTGATAAATCCCTTTTTTTTTAAATTCTTTAAAGGTTTAGATTATTAACATACCATTCACTTAGAATAACTATTTCCCAAATCAAATATTTTGATTGCATCTTCAAATTCATTTACATAAAGTGGGCTAAAAAGAAAAAGCTTTCCCAATTTGATATTTACCTATATTTTCTTTTAACTCCTTTTTACTTGGTTTTATTTTTCCCATTTAAATCTATCATCCAACTGGAGTTTATTTGATGTGATAGTCAATAAAGACATTTTTTCCAATGTCTTATCAATTATTATTTATTTAATCAATTCTTCTGGATTCCTTTACTGAAATTCTATCACTGATTTTATTCACTATCATAAACTAAATCCATACTCAAATTGTGCTTTCTATTCTTCTCATTAAGAATCTGGTTTTGGGGTGCCTGGGTGGCTCAGTTGGTTAAGCGACTGCCTTCGGCTCAGGTCATGATCCTGGAGTCCCTGGATCGAGTCCCGCATCGGGCTCCCTGCTCGGCAGGGAGCCTGCTTCTCCCTCTGACCCTCCCCCATCTCATGTGCTCTCTCTCTCTCATTCTCTCTGTCTCAAATAAATAAATAAAATCTTAAAAAAAAAAAAAAAAAAAAGAATCTGGTTTTGGGGGGCACCTGAGTGGCTCAGTCGGTTAAGCACCCGACTCTTGATTTGGGCTTAGGTCATGATCTTGGGGTCCTGAGATGGAGTCCCAAGTCGGGCTCCACACTCAGTGGGGAATATGCTTGAGATTCTCTCTCTCTCTCCCCCTCTGCCCCTCCCCCTGGCTCACTCTCTCGCTCTCTCTCAAATAAATAAATAATTGAATCCTTTAAAAACAACAACAAAAAGATTCTGGTTTTGGATGCTTTGCCCCGCCTGGTTATATATAGAGAGAGAGAAAGTGGAGAGAATTTTTTTTTAAAGAATTTATTTATTTATTTACCTATTTATTTATTTGAGAGAGAGAGAGCGAGCAAGTGAGCCGGGGGAGGGAGAGGGAGAGAATCTCAAGCAGACTCCCCACTGAGCGCAGAGTCCCACGGGGGGCTCAATCCCCTGACCCTGAGATCATGACCTGAACTGAGACCAAGAGTCCAATGCTCAACCGACTGAGTCAGCCAGGTGCCCTGAGAAGAAATTCTTTTAAAGAGGAAAAAGACTGGAGGTGAATTAGGCCTAGAACATAGGCTGACAAAACCTCTTAGGCCTATTTGTACTGGACTACTCCTTTAAATCTTATAGCTTGGGTACCTGTCTTTTTGAGGAGTGATATGCTGCCATCTCTTTCTTGATAACAAATTTAACAAATTAATGATACAGTGAAACTACAGTCTCATAATAAAAAATGTAGAAAGATCATGGTGAGATAATCAAACAAGCATAATCAAGTAAAAAAAAAATCTGTTTTTGAATCAGGACCTTACCTTTATAATAGGTTTTATTATCTGTTGGCACAAATACTCCTGTTTACTCATCATCGTCAGTAATTTCTCAGCTATTGTTTTTCACTTATACTTCCAGGCTTATGCCTATCTTCATAAATTAATTGGAAAAAAACTGACATCTTAATTAAGACTTCTTGTCTAGAACCTGGCATATCCTAATTTATCTTCCTTCGGGTACCAAAAAAAAAAAAATGTACACTTTCTTTCATAAGGGATCTATGTAATTCTTTTTTTGGATTTGAATTTTTATTCACTCTTCGAGTTACTAATTTTTAAAATCAGAGTATGTAATTCTTACTAATTCTATTAATAAATACTTTAAATTTCTATTGTGTGAGTGCCATCATTTTTCTTACTCTTCAGTCCAACATTTTTGCTTCTGGTGGAATTTCAATGGATAGAAAAATTAAGACTTTTGCTTGTTCTTTGGACATCTGTTCCTAAAATGTTTATTTATCCTAGTCTAAACTATTCCTACTGAAAACAGTTTCTAAACATAGAAGTCCTATGACATCTTTGGCACATTTCCAATGTTTTTTACTTGAAGTCTACTACAGAAATATCGCTTATTATAAAGCTCAAGAAAAATGACCTATCTCTAAATAATCCATTATTCACTCAGCTAGAATCTCCCTGAGGTTATTTTTTTCTTGTACTCTTTGAACCTTCAGAAACTCAGCTAATGAACTATTCTAAAAATCTAGAAATGATGTGGTATTTTTAAAATGTGCATGAACCCAGGAGTCAGAAGACCAGGGCCCCAAACTTGACTTGGCTACTTAGTATCATTATAATCTTGGTCATATTATTTAACCTTTCTAAGCTTTTGTTTTCCCTCTGGAAAATGAATGGGTTGAATTATATCTCAACCATGGGTATGTATCAGTAGCAACAAGAAAGTTGTTTTCATTTTTGTTCTCCTCTCCTCCTCCCATAAAAACATTCGCTGCCAGTGAAAAAAGCTGTTGTGGCAGACTTTTCTCTTCTAGCCAGACAAGAATCTGGGGATCAGCACAGGATAGCCCTGAAGTGAAAATGGGAACACCGGTACCCTGCAGGACCTCATCCCGCAAACATACGTAGACCCAGGGCCTGAGGGAAGTCAACGACTGCATATGGATGTACAATCATCTTCTCTGCCTTCTAAGAAGTTGAGCACAGTCTAATAAGGGGGCTGAATCCTCCATACGCCATGAAGCTGAGATGGTGGGAGAAGACAAGGACCAAAGGGGCTTCCTCCTAATATCTTAACCGGGAGCTAACTAAGAGGCTCCCAAGGGCTGAGACTGCTGTCCCTTCTATCACTCTTGCGATTACTCTTTAAAGCACTGTTAACTGTATGGCCCACCCCTAATTAGCAGACAAAGAGATACAACTGCACTCTACAGATATCCAGCAGCCAGAGATAAAGAAAACAAAAATATTTACCAAACAGGAAGAGCAAACATCATTATAGGCTTCAACACACCAAATCTATTTCAATTAAAAACAGAAACTAAACAAAGATGCAGACTCTTGCCTTATTACTCAACATCAAGAAGATAAGGGATAAGTAAATGCAATAACACACAAAAATTAAATCATTGTTATAAATATTGAAAAAGAAACAAAGCTTTCTTTATTAAAGCAATAATTACCTAGAAAGGAAAATGGATAAAAATCTTCTATTCACAAATATAAAATTAGTCACAATAAATTTAAAAAGGAAAACATAGGACTTACTTAGAGGAAACTATGAGAACCTCTTTTTTTTTTTTTTTAAAGTAATCTCTACACCCAACATAGGGGCTTGAACTGGCAATCTCGAGATCAAGAGTCTCATGCTCTACCAACTAAGCCAGGCAGGTGTCCCTATGAGAACCTCTTAAAGGACGTAAAAGAAGATCTGAACAAATGAAAAGACCTATTTGGGGGTAAGAACACTTGTTATTATAAGGGTCAATTCTCACAAAATTAATATATTAATTATGAAATTCCAATTAAGATTTCAATACTATTTTTTTAAGTTGTAATGGATAAAAACCATCTTCGAGTATACATAAGGAGGAGTAAATATCACCCAAAAAAGCTTAAAAAAATTATTTAAAAAAATATAAAGAGGGGTGCCTGGGTGATTCAGTTGATTAAGTGTCTGCCTTTGGTTTCAGGTCATGATCCCAGGGTCCTGGGACGGAGCCCCGCATCAGGCTCTCTGCTCAGTGGAGAGCCTGCTTCTTCCTCTCCCTCTGCCTACTGCTCTGCCTACTTGTGCTCTCTCACTCTCTGTCACATAAAGTCTTAAAAAATATATAAATATATATATATATATATATAAAGAATATTTTCTAAATCAGAAGACAACATAACTAATCAGAACACATTATAACTATATTTGAAACATTACATCAAAATATAAAACGACTATTTCAGAACATAATATAACAGTAATTAATTCAGTAAACATAAGTAGAGATAAATCAGATTAATGTAAAACATTAAACAACCTCCTAAAAAATCCCAGAATAAGAATTCAACAGGGGCAAAATAGGAGGGAAGAAGATAATTTAGCAATAATGTTGGAGTATCAGCTGACTATTCATCTGAAAAAAAATACACTATATTCAAAAACCAAAGTCCAGATTAATAGGATGTTGAAAATTAATTTTTTTAAGTTTTTAAAATTTTTTAAAGAAAAAACTTAGGAGTCAACATACAGAATCCAGGGGAGAGGAGACTGTTGGCCCAGATAGAAAACCCAAAATTATTTTAAAAAGATGAACACATTCAACCAAATAAAAATTTTAAATATTTATAAGGCAAACAAATACCATAAACAAGAGAGGGCAAATTTGGAAAAAAGTATAATGTAGATAACAGCGAATATAAAGTATTCAAAAAGCTCTTAGAAACTAACAAGAAAAAGACAACAGAAAAATTGGCAAAAAATATAATTAGGCAATTCACGTAAGAACAAACCTAAAAAGACAATATATGAAAAAAATATTCAAACTTTGTATACCCAGAAAATGCAAATCAAAGTAGCAATAAGCTTTCATTGTATACACATCAGACTGGCAAATGTTAAAATGAATAATTAGCTCTATTGGTGGCAAGGTACAGGGAAACTGAACACTTAACCTATTGCTGACAGAAATGTAATGTCCACCTAAGTACAGTCCAGTAGGCTGAACAAAAAGATGAGTATTCTGGTCCCTCTAGCAGAGCACCGCAGATATTAATTTCTTTGATCTGCAGGCTTTCCATGCAACTTTCTGATTACAATTTAGCTTTGTATGACCTACCCTACAAGGAGAGGAAAGGATAGCTGGCCAGCCCTAGCATTAACACCCAGTTGGCATCTTTCTCCTTGTAAATTAGTAAATTGGCAAATCTAAAAACTTGTCTCTGTCAGATTGTTTATTACAATTCCACCTCCTGGAAAAGATTTCATATCCACTCCCAGCATTAAGGCAAAGTCAAGTTTTCTGACCCGATCCCGGTCTTTGCTGGCCTTCTCTGGCAATTCCTTAAATCACAATCAAAATCTTTGGAGTGAGGCCCAGGCATCTGTATGTTTTTGACAACTCCCCATCCCGATTCTAAGGTGCAGCCAAGGTTGAGAATCACTGCCTTTCACTATTCATCTTAAGTGGAATAGTTGGTTCTGTACAATGATTTGACTTAAAACTAATTCTGATCAATAAAAAATTTCAAAAACACCATAAATAAGGAAACCTGTGTATAGAATAACCACAAATAACATCCATCAAGCAATTCGGAGAGTGTTAAATAAATGTATGTCAGGGGCAAAGCTCTAGGAAGCAAAGTGAAGGATCAATAAAACAATTCAAAAACCTAATTTTAAAAAGTCATACGCGGTTCTCCCAGTTGGAACTAGAAATCTCGACGAACTGATTTTTCTCTCGTGGTTTCAGCCACTTTACTTTCCTTACCGAACCGTGCCCCAAACCACGTATCCTGGTGCCCTATCAATCCTCTGCCTCTCATTATCTGTGATTTCAAAAGGAGGTTTCAGTGATGAGAATGGAGAACCATCATTAATCCCTCCCCATGCCTTGGATCCTACAACCAGTCTAGTCACCAAACCCCATCGTACTGAAAGGAATACCTTCTTTTGCCTGCATGGTTAAGTTTTGAACACAAAAGAATATTCTGTATAGGCTCCTAAAAAAAGTCTTCCTTCACAGTTATCTCTGCTTCTTAGCAGATGAAATAACAACTTCATGTAGCAGCCAAAGTGACTCCTTTCTATTTGACTGACACTAGGCCCTGCACATCAAACCGTGGAAAGGCATGCTTCTGTACTCTGCATAAAAATGCACCACTAGCCTTACCTTCAAGGGTGTTACTAAAACCATTTTATTGGAATCATCATTTTCTTTTCTTCCACAGTCTCCCTACAATAAGAATGACTCATTCATATATTGCTCCAAAATTTTATGTGAAGCTTTTAGTTTTTCAATTTTTTAAGACTTCACTTTTTTTTTTTTTTAAAGATTTTTTATTTATTTATTTGAGAGAGAGAGAATGAGAGAGAGAGCACATGAGAGGGGGGAGGGTCAGAGGGAGGAGCAGACTCCCTGCAGAGCAGGGAGCCCGATGCGGGACTCGATCCAGGGACTCCAGGATCATGACCTGAGCCGAAGGCAGTCGCTTAACCAACTGAGCCACCCAGGCACCCATTCACTTTTTTTTTTTTTTTTTTTTTAAAGAGCAGTTTTAGGTTCACAGCAAAACACAGAAGGAATGGAGATTTCCCATATACCTTCTGCTCCCACGCATGCATAGCCTCCCCCATTGCCAACATCTCCTACCAGCATGGTCCATTTGTTAGAGTTGATGACCCTACACTGACACGTCATTATCACCCAAAGGCCATTGTTTACCTCACAGTTCATTCTTGGTGTTTTATATTCTATGGGTTTGAACAAATGCATCCATCAACATGGTATACTACAGAGTAGTTTCACTGCCCTAAGAATCCTCTGAGTTCTACATATTTATCTGACCTTCCCCCTAACCTCTGGCAACTACTTTTCTTTTTTTTTTTTTTTTTTTAAAGATTTTATTTATTTATTTGACAGAGAGAGACACAGCGAGAGAGGGAACACAAGCAGGGGGAGTGGGAGAGGGAGAAGCAGGCTTCCCGCTGAGCAGGGAGCCCGATGTGGGGCTCGATCCCAGGACCCTGGGATCATGACCTGAGCCGAAGGCAGATGCTTAACGACTGAGCCACCCAGGCACCCTGGCAACTACTTTTCTTAACGTCTCCATAGTTTTACCTTTTCTAGAACATCCTATAGTTGGAAGCCTACAGTATGTAGCCTTTTCAGACTGGCTTCTTTCACTTAGTAATAATGCATTTAAGTTTCCTACAAATCTTTTCATGGCTTGACAGCTCATTTTATTTTAGCACTTAATAATATTCCATTGTCTGGATGGACCACAGTTTATCTATCTACTCACCTACTGAAGGACAGCTCTGCTGCTTCCAAGTTTTGGCAAATATGACTAAAGCTGCTCTAAACATCAGTGAAGATTAAACAAAAAATATCCATTTAATGCATTTAAGTAAATGTTTTTATGTAACACTGTTAATATATTAATAGATATTAGTTCATCCTCATTTTTATAAATACTTTCACTACTTTCTGTACCACATGTGTCAGTAAATATATGTATTGTTTCTAAACCATCCATATGATTTTCTACCGTGAACTGCCATCACATTTCCAATTCATTATCTTCTAATACAAATAGGTCTGACATTTTGGAATTTGGCTTCTACAGTCTTCCCCAAACATATTTCTCTTAAATTCTCTTTTTCAAAAACCCTTAAAACTTTACTCATTTTAGCAAGTTTTTTTAAATTGGGAAATAGCATCCTTCAACCAACTAGTAGACTCAAAATAAAATTGAAAGAAATTCCACTTAGGCAGTGTCCTGTGACATCATGCATTAAAGATCAGGAGAAGGAATAATCAAGAGAACAAAGCCCATTCCATCCTGCAAAAGGCTAGCAAACTCTGTCTCATTAATGTGATGAAATTGTAAACATGGTTATTCCAGAAAAGAAGCCTAAAAGGGTATGGCAGTATTGGAACACTGGAACAAGCCAGAACTCAATGATTTGGCACTTAACCACTAATGTAGGCCAGATACCTGTCAGGTGTCACATTTAAAATATTATATACTCAGTACAGAGGGACAATTAGAACGGACTCTGACTGTAAATACCCCTGCAGCCATAAGGATGCATAATGGCCAACATCAGCAATGCTGGAGGAAATGAGAAATCTAGTAATGGAGGCAGAATATGGTATCTAAAGAGTCTGACAACGTAAAAAGCACCATGGAGATCCATGAAAGAACAATAGTTATATGTTAGGAAACAGATATGTAAAGTCTAAGAACAAGAAGTACATGGACATGCGATAAGGGAGGTGGATCTCATCATTAAAAGGTATGTCAGCAGAACTTGATTCTCTTTGAGTCCTAATTATTGTTTTTGGATGAGAACTTCATTCCCTTGAGGAGAAAAGCAGAGTCCCATATTTGAAGGAAATGGTTACCAAAGAGTTTGACCAAAGCTCAGGAAGGAAGAAATACTAATTAGTAGAGGTGGAGGCTTTGACCTCCATTCTTTGACACAAGAAGGAGTAGCAGCCCAGACACTAGAACTGAAGAACAAAGTCAGGCCAAAGCTTGTAGTGAGGTTGGGCCAATGCTGAGTTGTCTGGACTAGTGAGCTAGGGCTCTCCAAAACTCATCATCTTTAGCAGAGGATAGGACCCAGGGCCTGATAATGAGAGAGAGAGAGAGAGAGAGAGAGTGTGTTTAAGATTTATTTGAGAGAGAGATAGCGTGCAGTACGGAGGGGCAGAGGGAGATGGAGAAACTCAAGCAGACTCCATGCTGAGAGTGGAGCCTGACATGGGGCTCCATCTCATGACCCTGAGATCACAACCTGAGCTAAAACCAAGAGTTCGATGCTTAATCGACTGCACCACCCAGGCGCCCCAAGAAGGAGTTTAGACACAACTACAACAGAAGGTACAAACGGGGGAAGGTTGTGACATCCAGGTTTATGAAATAGCGGGTCTGAAACCTGCCACAGATATTACGCTGTCTTTTTTTTTTTTTTTTTTTTTTAAGATTTTATTTATTTGAGAGGGGGAGAGACAGACAGAGGGAGAGTACAAGAGCAAGGGGGAGAGAGAAGCAGGCTCCCTGCTGAGCAGGGAGCCCGATGCAGGGCTCAATCCCAGGACCCTGGGATTATGGCCTGAGCTGAAGGCAGATGCTTAACCAACTGGGCCACCCAGGTGCCCCTACACTGTCCTTTTAGAATAATCTCAGACACCTATGAATATTATGACCATCCGTCTTAGATTTTTTCCATCTTGAATTTTCTATCTTATTATTAAATTATATGTCATTATTCCAATACTTACCAATATAAAATTTTCAAACAAACCATGAAACCAAATATTTAATGAGTTAGAGAATCAGTTATACTTCTCACAACACAAAATGTTCAGTCTTGAAAATAAAGTATCAAGACACCTGGGTGGCTCAGTCAGTTAAGCTTCTGCCTTCGGCTCAGGTCATGATCCCAGGATCCTGGGACTGAGCCCCGCATCGGGCTCCCTGCTCAGCGGGGAGCCTGCTTCTCCCTCTGCCTGCCACTCCCCCTGCTTGTGCTCACTCTCTGTCAAATAAATAAATAAAATCTTTAAAAAAAAAAAAAAAAAAATGAAGTATCTGTATCAAATGAGGTAAACCTAGCTTAAGGAGTTAGAATATGTATATTTTTTAAATGGATAAAGCAGGCCCATGATTCCTAAATTCAATGATGTCTGCAGCTAGGAACTCTAAATTCAGGGACTTTCACACTGTTCACTTAGTACAATGAGTTGGCTTCTTTGTCTAGGCTTCAATTCCTAAAGCAGACAGATTTCTCTGAAGGATGAGAGAGTATTTTGGCAATAAGCAAAGCACCTAGTGATTCTTTTACACTGTGATCAATTTTAACTCTCAATGGTTCCATCTCTGAAATTAATGTCAAGGAGAACGTAAATTACCCTACCAAATTAATTTATTAGAAACCTAGTTAAAAATTTCCTTCACCGGGCACCTGGGTGGCTCAGTTGGTTAAGCGACTGCCTTCGGCTCAGGTCATGATCCTGGAGTCCCGGGATCGAGTCCCACATCGGGCTCCCTGCTCAGCAGGGAGTCTGCTTCTCCCCCTGACCCTCCCCCCTCTCATGCTCTATCTCATTCTCTCTCTCAAATAAATAAATAAAATCTTTAAAAAAAAAAAAAATTCCTTCACCTCCCATATCTGTTGTCCCAGCCTCTTAAATATTTCTCATATCTATGATTAAATGAGTTCCTATTTTGTGAAGCACTCGGAAGGGTATCTACTCACAATGTAGGCATTATATACATGTTTGCTAAAAAAAAAAAAAAAAAAAAAAAAGACATTTCTTCATTTGTTCAACCTTCATCTCACATCTGATCTGTTGCAGTCACACCCTAACTCCTCCCCTACATGGTACCTCCCTCTCTCTCCCTGCTCCCAATCCCATTCCTTGAAAAACATTAGTCTGATGAAATCACCCCAACCACTGTCACAGAGTCCATCAATGGTTCTGCATTTGTTTTAGATTTCAGACCAAAATCCATAGCTAAGTCTTCAAATCCCACATGCTCTGGCCCCTGCCTACCTTTCCAGCTCATTCCCACTTCTCTGGCTGCAGCCAGATTGGTCGTATTTCCTCTACTGTCCAGCATGTCATATCCCTTCTGCCCATCCACCCTTCTTCCAAACTGTTAATTCTGAAGTATCACTAGAGACCAGGGAAGACTTTCAATTGAAATATGGAGAATTAGATGATGTTAGCTAGAGAATTTGATGTGTAATGTACAACAATAATTATACTCTATTGAAAATACTGGATTAACAATATTGTGTTGTATTTTTGAAAGTTACTAGGGGAAGGGCGCCTGGGTGGCTCAGTCATTAAGCGTCTGCCTTTGGCTCAGGTCATGATCCCAGAATGCTGGGATCGAGTCCCGCATCGGCCTCCCTGCTCAGCAGGAATCCTGCTTCTCCTTCTCCCACTCCCGCTGCTTGTGTTCCCTCTCTTGCAATCTCTGTCAAATAAATAAATCTTAAAAAAAAAAAAAAAAAGTTACTAGGGGAGTAGGTCTTAAAAGTTTTTATCACAAGGAAAAAAATTCTACCATGTGATTTGATGGATGTTAATCTCATTGTGGGAATTATTTTGCAATGTATATATATTAAATCATTATGTTATATACCTTAAACTTAGACAATGTTATAGGTCAATAATTCTCAATAAAACTCGAGTGGGGGGAGTTTGGGCATTTGGGGGGTGTTCTTACTGCTCTTTAACTTATCTGAACCTCAATTTACTCTTCTATTAAAAAAACAGCAATTTATCTACCAATGAGTGGATAAACAAAATGTGGTATATCCATACAATGGAATATCATTCAGTCATAAAAGGTAATGAAATACTGATACATGCTACAAATAGATGAAACTTCAAAATATAGTAAGTGAAAGAAGATGGTCACAAAACAATACCTATTAGGATTCCATTTACACGAAATGTCCAGAAGAGGTAAATCCATAGAGACAGTAAATTAATGAGTATGAGGTTTCTTTTGGGGATCATAAATGTTCTACAACTGGAGAGTGGTGACGGTTGTACAACTTAGTTAATAAACTAAAAATTACTGGATGATACACTTTAAAAGGATGACATTATAGTATGTGAATTATATATATGTTACATTATATCATAACCCTAATATTTTTTATTTTTTTTTTAATTTTTTTTTTTTAAGATTTTTATTTATTTATTTGACAGAGAGAGACACAGTGAGAGAGGGAACACAAGCAGGGGGAGAGGGAGAGGGAGAAGCAGGCCTCCCGCAGAGCAGGGAGCCTGATACGGGGCTCGATCCCAGGACCCCGGGATCATGACCTGAGCCGAAGGCAGACACTTAACGACTGAGCCACCCAGGTGCCCCAACCCTAATATTTTTTAAATGGCAATAATAGTTTGTCCCATTTTCAAGATGCTTACATGATATAATAAATGTATGTACACATAATTTGTATACACACACACACACACACAATGTACTTACCACAATACCAGACTCCTAATTACTTCAACAAATGGTAAATAATATTATTTTAATCAAGTGACACACAAATTTTAAGTGAAGTTTAGATAAATGCATAATTGTGCTTTTGGGGGTTGACATTTACTATTTTTGCAATCCAGGAAAAACATCTCTGAACATCTATGAACTATGCTCATTGTGCAAAAACCCAAGTAATTTATGCAGATTGCTTCTTAACATACCATATCTTATTCACATTTTAATTTATAAAAATTGTGGTTAAAATAAGTCAATTTATCTCTATGTCTGTGATAACTGATTTTTTTTTTAAGATTTCATTTATTTATTTGACAGAGAGAGACACAGTGAGAGAAGGAACACAAGCAGGGGGAGTGGGAGAGGGAGAAGCAGGCTCCCCGCTGAGCAAAGCCCAATGCTCTGGGATCATGCCCTGAGCAGAAGGCAGACGCTTAACAACTGAGCCACCCAGGTGCCCCTGTGATAACTGAATTTTTTGAAACACTAGTTGTCATAAAATTATGTATGCAAAATAAATGTTATAAATATGTTTACAGGAGGTATTATATTGATAATGCGTATGTGACCTTAATTAACACTACAGACACATGACTGGATAGATCTCAGTACTGAATCTTGCATTGTCTTACCAGTTTTAGGGAACTAAGCCAATCTTTTAATGATAACATCCTCACTACACAGCTGGTTTAACAGAATGTTCCTGATTCAGTTTTTAAAAGAAGTAATGCCTAAAACTGTTGGCACAAAGACAAAATCCTGAATTTAGGCCATATGAATGTCACTTCATTGTTGTTACTGAAAGAAATAAGCTCAACTATAATCAAACTTCAGCAGCACTGCATCAGCATTCTGCCAGCTAAGCAGGCCTTGACGCCAGAGGGCCCCTAGCGATTAATATAAAACGCAGCATTTAACAATAATACAAATCATGGGAAATGCATCTTATAAACATGAAACATTATTATTTAACGATAAAGAATTATAACATGCACTGCTATTAAGTTATGTTCAATGACAAAAATTTAATTTTTCTTTTTTCTTTAAGGAGAGTAGGGGCAACATTTGAAGTATATAGTTTATTTAATGGGAAAATTATTTGCCATTTTTTTTTTACACAAAAGCTAATAAATTAGGTTTTTCTCTATTCTTCCTGTAAAATTCACTAAACAGAATTTAGTGAAATGCTGAATTTTTTTTAATTCAGTAAGGTATCATTTTATAAATTCCTGCTTCAGAAACTATTCCCCTTAGAGATATTACTAGTATAATAATAAATAGAAAAGGGGCCACATATTTATCCTCCCTTTTCCTATTATTAATCCATTCCAACAAAAATGACTGCATCCCCACGCTTGATCTTAGTTGCCTGCACAGTTATCAGAACTTAACTAAGCATTAAGTCTACAAAGAGGTATTAAGTATGCAAAGAACAAAAAAGATAATCTACACCCTCCAGGAGTTTACACTCAAGTAGTAGAGAAAGCCATGAATGAGGTGATAATAAGCATAATGATTCCATGATGTTTAAGGTGATGAAAAGAACAGATGAGGGAAAGGATGGGTCTTCAAAGATGAAGAAGAATTCATTGGGAAGCAGGCGTAAGAGCTGAGGGCGTGAGGGGGCAGGGGGTGCATTCCAGGCAAACGTAGCAGCAGATACAAGGCACAGCATGCTCCAGAAACTGGGCAAGCACAGCGAGAGAGGAGACACAGAATGAGCAGGGGCTCATCTCACAGGGGATAGAAAGACCGGGAATGAGGGGACAGATTTTAAGAGTAGACTTTAGAAGGAGCCCTTGGCAGCAACGTGGAAGGGGCTTAGAGGACAAAAAGGAAGCTACAGCAGTACTCCAGATGGTAAGGAAGAGAGGCCTGAACTAAGTGGCTATGGCAACAGAAGGCAGGAGAGACTAAGGAAGTTGTAGAAGGTAGGATGACACATCTTGATAAGTGGCTGAAAGGGGCAGGGGGTTGGGGGGGGGCAGGTGGTGTAGGGGTGAGAGAGGACTGTGGACCCAAACCTGCTTTCTGGCTCAGGGAGACTGTGGGTGACAGTGCTGTCTACCAAGAGGGGGAACATCCTATCATTTGAAACTAAACTCAAATCCCTTTCCCTCTAAGTCCTCTCTGTCCCCTGTGGTTCAATAGGATTCCTTCGGTCTCTGTATTCCCCATTCTTTTCACATGTAACAGTCATGGGGTAAGTCATGATGCATATGCAACAGCACTCATTGAACTTCCTTACTGTTAACTTTACGTGCATATTTGCACTCCCACTAAACTAGAAGCTCCTTATGAGCAAAGATCACATCTATTTGTTACCGTATAGTATATGCTCAATCAGTGTTGGCGGATGCAATTGCTGGATTATTAACACAACCTCAGGAAGAGACATATAACTACTGTCCTTTTCTAGGATCTTAAACATGTTTTAATCTTCTCTCTCTCCTTTTTAAATACAATAGGGCTAAGGGGAGATTTTAAAAAGACATCCACAGATACTGGTAAAAGAAAAACATTCTCCCACTTTCCAGGGCTAGAACAGACCTAGTTAGGGCCTTAGTGAACAGTGAGACTTTGTCTTGTCTTCTCAATATTAACCTATCGCTTTACAGCTGTAAAAACACCTTTAGGAGATATGTTCCATGAATGCCCAAGGGCAATGGGATGCCCACAACCTGAATCATTACATCACTAACAGCTAACAACAAAGGCTTTACAAAGATCTGTTTTTGGTTCACTTTTGGATTCAGGGAATGTGATTACATGAGATTTGGCGGTAGCTGGTTACATGGTCCAGGCAATGACATGTAGAAATGTTTAAATGGTCACAAAACAAAAGAACCACCTAATTCAAAAATATCTAAGCAAACTAAGTTTTTACAAGACAAGCTGCTGTGATATAATCTAATGCACTGTTCCTATAGAAGAACCCATTAATTATAGCTTCGTTCTCACTATAAAACTGTCTTACTATTTTTAAAAAAGTACATGGTAAGGATAGGGGAAGGAGGGACGAGAGGGAAAGAAAGATTAGAAACTACAGTCTGTTTTAGTAAAAATGCATTCTGTATTACCCTTTTAAGTAGTAAAAGTATTTAACTTAATTTATCTTAACTTAATTATAATTCAATTATAATTCTCCCAATATTTTAATTCACTTAGAAACTTTCCTAGAACTAAGATAACTTTCTGCCATCTGGCACAACAATATCTCCATATGGAAGAATTACTTACAGATCAAAAATAAAAGAAATACAGAGACTGTAAATGCAGTATATTTGGTGAAATACAAATGTCCTCAAATTATATTCTATAAGGTTTTACCTTAAGAGGTTTTCTCCCCCTATATCAACGTTTGGCCTTCTATAGTATTTGCTTACAAAACAAAACTACACTAAATAAATATTTTGGTAAAGTTAGCTGGAAAAAATTAAATTTAGTCTTTCATCTTTTATTCATTAGTTTGCTCAGGAACCAGCAGCACAGTTGGGAGCAAGAACAACTGGGTTCTAATTCCAGTTCTTTGCCACTGTATGACCTTGGAAAAGTCACAGTTTTTTTTCTATATTTCAGTTTTCTTTGGGCAAAACAGACATTATAACAGAATCTTTGCTTGATTACTTCATTAGTTTGGAATCATATTATTGAGGTGATTTTGACCAAAAAAAAAAACCAGACTATGGTAATAAATCATTGCTATAAGTGTTTTCAGGTTTTTAAAGTACCACTGGAAAATACCAGAAATACTGAACAAAATCAGTATTTCTGCCAAATCTATGTATTAGGAAGGGAGTTAAAGACAAAATAATATTTAACTCAGTAACATTAGTTTTACTGACCTAGCTGAACTTTAAATGTTCTTTATCAGAAAATTCACTATATATATGAAAATTACTCACTGTAACTTCAATTATAGGAATAGAGGAAAGTTATGATCATTAAATCGTCTGATGCTTTCGGATAGCTGATGGTGTTTCAAACAAACATTTTGTCCTAACAGAACTGAGGAACAGTACTGGTATCCGATAACCCTGCAGAGATCAGAGTCTATCTGTCATTTCCCCGCCTGTGCTTGACCAATTGAGAGAAACTTTGCCAGAATGATACAAATTAACAAGAAAACCAATGCTGGTAAATTTCAGTCAAAGACTATTTAACTGCCCATATTACAACTGCCCAGTGTGTGCACATCCAGATTTTCTACCTGTCTCACTGATTACCATCCAAGAGAATACTCCTCGTGTTATTTCCAACAGCTTTTCTTCTATTTGGACTGGTCTAAAGAATTAGCATGCAAGGAAGGGCCACGACCATACATCAGCATTTCTCCCATTTGGGAATATTTATACTTACGGCTGCTGCTCCAGGACTTTAACAAGGACTTTATGCTAATTTCAAAAAACACAGAATCCTGTAGGCTCAACATTGTGTGTCAACTGGCTGCAGCAGCAGCAGGAGGAGGAACAGCAGCGGGCGTGTTGATCTCTCCCTCCAAGCCGCCGTCCCTTCTCTGGCAGGCAGCAGAGTTCTGGCCCACGGTGCTCTGGCTTCATTACCATGCAGTCTCGCAGTGACGCACAACTATAGTGGAAACGCTGCTGAATGCAGATGAACTCGCCAGTTGAATGAAAGCTTACAAGTTTATTGCAAGTGCCCTGAAGGACATCGTCACCTTTCTTGCAGTGGGCATACACGTGGCCGCAATTATCTTCTCTGCCTCTGTTCCTGTTACCGGCTTTGATGAGCTGGGTCTCGGCTGCCTTCAGTAGCCAGTACTGACTGCTAGTAAACACACAAGGGTAGAGCTCTGCCCTTGGATGCCAACTTTTCTCACTAGGGGCTTGGAAATAAAAATAAATTCAGGTCTAGCGTAAGATCTTTAAATCTCTTCCTATAGTAGCTGACCAAAAAGAAGAAAAAAGGAAAGAAAAAAAGAAAAAAGAATCGGTGGTATTTTTCCCACTCCAACATCAGTTTTCTTTAGGTGATTTTAGGAGTAATTCTCTCCACCCTTCTACACCCCAAGGCAGTAAGCAGTGACTTTCTCAGCAGGCTTATGCTACAGAGCCCACTGCCTCACTTAACCCACCAGACAGAACGCTGGCTAATGGGATGAAAAGATGATGTAATGAATACTGTGGCTGAGCCCCCATCGGCCCTCTAAAACTGCTCAGCTCAGGACAAAGTTTCCTCTGCTGCATGCAACTTATTCAAAAGAGGGAACTCTATTATAATAATGGGATTATTTCAAAACATAGGGCCTTCTATTCTTAATATAGCACATAACTCCCCTAGAAAATCTTACAGTCGGAATATCAATGAATAGCAAGAAATCTTCTGGTCAAATAAAATGCATATTTTAAAAACTTTATTCTATAGGAACCGTTTCAAAACTGAAAACTGACACTGTTAGAAGCCTAGCTGCTCTTCAAAATAGTAGGAAAATTTCATAATCAAACCCAACAAATATTTTATGTTACTGTCAGAAGAAAAAGGTCTTGACCTCATAATTAGTTTACTGTGACTCTGAAGGTCAAGGGAGCATGTGTTTTTCCATATGTGGCAATATACTTGAATTGACCCATTTATGCTATTGTATCCTTTAAATACCACAAGGAATAAGTAAATTCAGTGATCAAAGTCATAACTGAATAAATTTATTCATAGCCAAATGGCTAGGCACCGTATTAAAAGCTAAAAGAACATCCTTCCATACACTAAGGGAAAAAGATAATCCTATCCATTAAGACCTATTCAGTGGTAACAGTACTGTTGAGAGTTTCAT
The DNA here is from genome assembly GCF_004348235.1 of Phoca vitulina. Taxonomy (NCBI): domain Eukaryota; kingdom Metazoa; phylum Chordata; class Mammalia; order Carnivora; family Phocidae; genus Phoca; species Phoca vitulina. The sequence continues at coordinate 35,463,618 of NW_022589706.1, forward strand.
TTAAAGCTTGTCCTTTTCAGAGTAGTTCAAGAAATATGGAGTAAGTCTGGACCATTCCTACTTCTGAAAAGGCCCCAAACCTAAATTCAAACCAGGGCTGCAAAGGCTAATCACACAGACCCCCCACTACCAAAACACATTGTTTGGGTACATTGTCTTGATCAGAGACCTCTCCGAATCAGTGAAGAGCAGGGTTTCCCCTGGTCAAACGCAACACAAATGACTCACAGTGTTGCATGAATAAAGGGCATTCCACAGTCCAAAAACACTACCTCCTACATTCCATTCTTTCACATTAACAATGTATATTAACAAAGGGCTCTGAGTTGTACACAAACCAGTTTAATTTTTCTTTTCAATTAAAATATTCCCTAAAGTGATTTGACAATACAATCCTCTTTTCATCAGACAGCTGTTAACAGATTCAGGGAATAAGCTGATCTAAACCCAAACAAACTATACTATCAAGTGCCAAGACTCAGAACTGAACCATTTAAGCAAGCAGACAAGTTAGGGGACATGTACCCAGATTAGGAGTAATTCTCTCCACCCTTCTACACCCCAAGCCATATTTTCTCTACCCCTATTGAGCTAAGTCTACTAGCCTCATATAAATCTTAAAAGCTACTCAACACTATTTGGCTAGAATGGCCCACCAAAGTAGTCAAAGTTCATTCCTGGTAAACCCTTAAAAACTGTAACTAGCAAAACTAACTGTCATATAGAACATCAGAGTCTGAGAACTTTTTTGAGAGCGGGGGTAGAGGTTAAATAACGGGTGATTTTCTCACAACCTTAAAAACAGCATTTTCTTCTGCTTAAGTTTTGTCTACATGGATCTAAGAGATTATATCAGTTTCTATTCTATCTAATCAGTCTGTTACTATGTATATACAGCCAAGGCAAATTAACAGCTGCTCTGGGACACAGATGTATAAAATTAATTTCAGGGCTTGTTCTGGAAGTTCCATTTGACATCAGGATTTCCTTATAGACAGAGGGTGAGGGAAAATGGCACTTTCCATTTATATGGAAAATAATTCAACAAGCCTGCCTGTATGGGCAGAGCCTGGGCTCTGAACTTTATTCTGAAATGCAAATAATAAAATAAGTCATATTACTACTCCAAATATTAATCATAAATTTAACAAACTTCAATGGAATAAGTATTTCCTTTCTAACCCTTCCCAAAACGGTATCACCCAAATCACTCACGTATTAATCGGAAGAACTACATATCCACCCACAACTACATATGCACCCAACAATCCTTTTAGAAGACTGGGGTAGCAGAGACCTACAGTATTCTGAATGCTTTCTCAATCCCTCAATTACTAGTTGTATTTTCTTACTACACAGATAATAATACTCCCATCATTCTTCAAGTGAGTTCTCTATTTTTAACCTATTGATTAATCACAGAAACACACAGCCTAGAGCTTATTGCAAGCTTGCCAAAGACCAGTCAAAATATCAGTCCTCTGTTTTATTCTTTCTATAAATTCAGAATTCTCCAAGTTGTATCATACATATATATTTTTCGGTATCCTCACCATAGAAAGATAGTCATAGATGCCATTTCTCAATGGCATATCTTTGGCAAAACAGAAAAGTCTATTTGGGATAATTTCCTTTAACTAACTATACTACTCTCTACCTTTCAGGTTATAATGTATTAAAGAATGCTTTTAAAAGATAAGATTTCAAAAATAAAAATAAGATTTAGAATATTTTTAAGAACTTCACAATTTCAGTATTACCAGCCTTTGCTAAGATCCTCATGGCCTGGGTCAGATAATATAAAGCATTACATACAAAAGATGACCATGGCCATTCTCTTGCCCTCAAGGAGTTAGAAAGTAGGTTTCCCCTCTTCCTTTTAATCAATTCCATTTAATTCTATGCCCTTTTCACTGGCATTTTAAGGATTCATGGAATTAGTTACTTGCTTTACATGTCTAAGTAGAAGGAAGATAGAGGTACATTCTAATACACCAAAAAAAATGTGTACCAGGAAAAATTCTCAATAAATCCTTCAGAAATACTCCATTTAAATACAGGATCTGAACAAAATGTCCCCCAATATATAATGGAGTTTGGATTTAACAGAAACTATCAGACAATTCACTGAAATTTATCTAAAAGGCAATAAAAGTCGTCAACTGTTAACATCCTTAAAAAGGGTGCAAAATATAAGCATTATCCCTTATATTAACACTTTTTAAAATATCTCAGAAATTATTAAACTGGTAATCCAAAACAATTATAATATGATAAAAACCAGAAACTTGGCAAGTTTTTCTATATAAAATGTCAACTACCCTACCACTCCTAGAGCCTTCTACAGCCCCCCAAATTTTGGCCTCTTCAAAAAGGCCATATTTTTTCTGGAGTTTAGAACAGAGATTGAAAGGCTTTAGGTATGGAAGGAGAGATGCTCTCAGGTCTACTAGGTAATTAACACTACACCTGAAATACAAAGAAGAAACAGGGTGGGGGGATGGGGGAAATAGGTGATGGGGATTAAGGGGTGCACTTGTGGTGATGAGCACTGGGTGATGTATGGAAGTGTTGAATCATTGTATTGTACACCTGAAACTAATATAAACTGTATGTTAACTATACTGGAATTTAAAATAAAAATAAACAAAATTTGTAAAAAAGAAGAAAAAATGGTTATAAAAATTACTTCAGATTTTTCTTTGGATTCTCATTAAGTAATGCAACAAAGTAACAGCAATTATCTATAATTATATCAGTAATTAACATTTACTTCTTAGTGCACTTACTTTTCTACTTACTTCTTATATATTTTCCAAACTTTCTACAATGAATTCAACATTTTAAAACTTCACTACAGAAAGGGAGCCGGGCTCCCTGGGTAAATGGCTGATTCCTAAAGCTAGAGCACGAACACACATGATAAGCCTAGAACATCTTTTGTAGGGCCAGAAAGTAGGAAAGGGCTCAAAACACAAAATAATGTGGGTATAGCAAAAGGATATGGGAGGCAACCGAAAGAGGGCTGCCAATAGCCAAAGCAGTTTTGGAATATAACCCCAAGTATAAAATAAATATCCATGAGTCTACACTGATAAAAATAAATGATTAAATAAATAAGTAAATAAGTAAGAGAGAAGAGACAAATCTCATATTGTACAGAAAAGAGTTAACCTAGCAGGTCTGTTATCCTTTGAAATGTCTGCTCACAAGATTGGCTCTTAGCTACCATGTAAGAACTTCGATTTTAAAAGGGCCCCACCATTCCCAGAACTAAAAAGCATGGCTCACTATGCTAAACTCTTGGTACAAACAATATGGTTTATGCTAAATATCTGCTTTCCTTCAGGGAGTCTAAAACTTGGGGATGTGTCAGGCAGGGGATGCCTATGTGACCAGCCCCAGTAAAAATCCTGGGCACTAAGTTTCTAATGAATTTCATCAGGAATGTCACAGCTCACTACCTGGGAATCAACTGCCTCCTCTATAATGCTACTGGAAGAAACTCTGGAAGCTGGCACCTGGTTTCCCATGGATTTTGCCCCATACGCCTTTTCACTTGTTAATTTTGTACAGTACCCTTATGCTGTAATAAAGCCTAGCTGTGAGTACAACTATATGCTGTGTCCTGTGAGTCCTTCTAGTTGATCGTTAAATCTGAGAATGGTCTCATGGACCTCTGAGACATATTCAGAAGAATTCCAAATAATTCATGTAGATAATTCACCCTCAAGAAGACGGAGCATTACTCTCAACCCTTAAAAGCATGAGCTATATATTTGGTGGCTTCCTTCCAAAGGGTACAATAGAGATAGCAGGGAGAAAAGAATAATTGTATTGTTAGAGAAACCTATGTCAGCCAGGAGATCAAGGTTAACACCATCAGTGATAAGAGTACACACTCTTGATATGATTATGATAAAAATGGCACTTTACCTCTGTGTTCTTCTTACCAAAAAGCCATCACCCCAGTCTAACTATGAAAAAAAAAAAAATTAGATAAACCTAAACTGAAGCATGTACAAATTATCAAAGCAATACACCTCAGCATTATCAAGGTAATGAAAAACAAGAAAAGCCTAAGAAACTATAATAGTTGAATAGCCAGAGCATTCTGTAGATACTTCAGAAATGTAAAGACTACTTTAAACCCTCCTTAACATGGCTTCAAAGGATCCAACAGGCCTCTAAGGATTAAGCTATCTGCAAGTACTGCCTTCCAGAACAAAGAATGACAGTCTTTAAAAGAATGTAACAAAATGTAGCTCTCAACAATGTCACATTTACAGTGTCCAGCATCCAATAAAAAATATTTTAAAACTATTAAAAATTACTATTAAATTATCTGTCACGATGTAGGAGAATATGACCCATAAAAATCAGTCAATAGAGATCCAGAAATGACAGAAATGATGGAATTAGCACCTGTGCTCTTTAAAAAGCTATTATAAATAGGCTCAAGGACTTAAAGGAAAAAAAATAAACACAATGAAGAGAAAATAAAAGATATAAGAAGCAGACTCAAATACAACTTTGAAAGATAAAACACACCCTCTATCCATAACAATAAATTCACTAGATGGGACCAACAAAAGATTAGATTTGGGGGAAGAAAAAAAAATCAGTAAACTTGGAGAAATGGAAATAGTAGCTCCAAAGTGAAGTGCAGATGACAAAACAATAAAAAAAAAAAAGAATGCTCAAAGCCTCAGTGACCTCTGGAGCAACACCAAACCGTCCAACGTATGTTTAATTGGCATCTGAGAGGAATGAACAGAAAATACTCTTTGAAGAAATAATAAAAACTTTTTAAAACTGAGGAAGACTATAAGCCCACAAATCCAAAACTGTCATCAAACTTCAAGCAAGAATAAATACACACACACACACAAAAAACAAAAACAAAAAACCCATGCCAAGGCACACCATAATCAAACTGCTGATAACCAATGACAAAGAGAAAATCTTAAAAGCAGTCAAAGAAAATAATTTACACACAGAGGAAAAAGATAAAAAGTCAACCCAAATGTTTCATCTGAAACTCTACAAGGCACTATCCTGGGCACTGAGTCTCTAAGAGGGGTCTCTGGTTGGTAACACTTCACCCATAACATTGCTGAAAAGCTTAAAGCATAAAACTAATGCCCTACACTTCTATATCCAGTGAAAATAGCTTGCAAAGATATAAGCAAAACTTTTCTGAGACAGAGAAAAGCTGAAAGAATCTGTCACGAACAGATCTGCATACAAAAAAAATGTTAGAGAAGGTTCTTCAGGCAGAAGCAAGATTATACAAAATGAAAACTTGAATTCACACAATTGATGAAGAATGCCAGAATCGGTATATATATGCAGGTAAAGAGACCTTTCATGTCTCATCTTAAATTACTTTAAGTTAATTGACTGCTTAAGGCAGAAGTGGTTAACATACTGTCAGGTTCATAATATACGTAAAAATAAAAAATCTGACTACAATAGTACAAAGGATAGAGGGGAGAAATAGAAGTATAAGATTTTAGGATCTTACATTATACATTAGATTTATGTTATTATTTCAAAGTAGACTGTGATAAGCTGAAATTCATTTTGTAAACTCTGAAGCAACTAGTTTAAAAAAAAAAAAAGTGTTTTAAAAAGCCAATAGTAGAATTACAATACTAAAAAATATACAATTAGTCCAAAAGAAGGCAACAAAAGAGGGGGAAAAAAACAAGACAGAAGGTACAAATAGAAAATAATAACAAGATACATTTAAGCCCAACCATGTCACTAATTATATTAAATATAAATTATTTAAACACTGGAAGCACCATGCCAAGTGCTAAATGATAATTTAGTGAATAAAACAGATCTTTGTGCCCTTGGGAAGGCTGCACAATGGTGCAGATAAAGAATTTGGATTGGGGGGGGGGGGAGTCCCCACATACCAACATGCAAATATAAAATTACAAATTGTTGTTAAGGGCTGTAAAGGCAATAGAGTGGGCCTCCTGACATAGAAAACCAGACGAGGCCCTACTGAGTTAGGGTGATCAGGGATGGCCACTCTGAGGGGACAATATCAAATCTCAAATCTGTTCAGCAATGTATCTCCTGAAGAATGAATCTTTATGCTTAAACCCAAAAAGGAAAATAGATTAAAATCAAAGTAACTCTGGCTGACCAAGGATTAGGGTACCAGCATCATACCCACTTTTTTCCTTTCACTTACCTGAGATTTGCAAAGAACCCCTGAAATATCCAGAGGGCTCCAAGAAATACTGAAATCATTAGTTGAATACTGGAGAAGAGTTCTGAGCAGGAACAAGGAGAGACAGACCAGTTGATGGTTAGGTGGAGAATGGGCTTCAGGAGGTTCTCCTGAAGTCTCCTGAATATAAGCTGCTGAGGGGAGAGAAAAAGACTAAAAAAATACATAGTATACTTACAGTAATTAGGAAAAAAGCCATAAAGATGGCAATAAGAGAGATTCCAATTTTTCCTACTAGATACTTCTTGATATATTTGGTGACCAATAGGATAGGGAAAAAAAAGCTGAAATACTCAAAAGTGAACCCTAGGTTTAGGTGACTACATGGATTGTGGCACTGAACATGGAAGAGCCAGATGTAAGTCACATCAAGAGTTTGGGCTCCACCAATCTAAAGTACAAAAGAGATGTCAGGACTAGAGATAAGAAGAGGCTACAGAGACAGAAGGGAAGTAGACAGACCCCCACAAGCTCTCTCTCCATCTTCTCCACTGATGAGGGGGAAAAAATGAATTCATTATTTTCAAGTACCTCCTAGCCAACAATAACCAGAAATTAATGGATTCAGCTGAACTGAGAGAAACAAAACAAAAAAAAGGGGGGGGGGGGAGGGAGAGAGAGAGGGGGACAATAAATCAAATATAGCACTATGAAAGAGCCAACAAAATAAACAAGTCAGTAATGAAGGGAATCTGCTCCTGAAACGGACCAGAATTCCATCTAGGTTTCTGGATAAAAAGGTTTCAGGTTACGTCCACATTAACTGCTTACTTTAGAAATGTAAATCAAGTTTCTGAATTAATAGTTACAGCTATAAAAGGATTTCTAATAGAAGTTCCATACAAATGTCACAGATTGGCCCAATGCATCAATATATTCACAAATTAGCAACATAAAATCTGTGAAGAAGCATTTTTAACTATACTCTATAATTTTGGGAGTGGCTACCTATGCAGCAATTATATTACTTGTGTATTCTGTAAGGTGCAATTACTGTTACCTTCCCGACAGGGGGTATTTATTAATAGACCAACTTGTTCCTAGCTTTTGGTTTAAGTTATTTTTATGTTTCACATATTTTTAAAAATTGCTTCCTCTGCTTAAAATGAAACAGTCCAGACCCTGTAATCATACTTTCTTCCTTGCCGTCACAAACCATACCAATTTGCTATTATTTGGCTCAGTGCTAAGATACTATTATTTCTTGAATAAAAAAAATGTTTATGAATATATTTAAAATTCTTGAGATCCTTATCTGGACATGAGAAATTATTTTCAATTGTCTGAAATAATTTTTGAAGATACTGTTAATAAAAACCCAGATTTAAAATTTTCCAGGGATGCCTATCTGGCTCAGTCGGAAGAGCGTGTGACTCTTGATCTCTGGGTCGTTGAGTTTGAGCCCTTCATTAGGTATAGAGATTGCTTGAAATAAATAAAACTTTAAAAAATAATTAAAAAAATAGGGGCACCTGGGTGGCTCAGTTGGTTAAGAGTCTGCCTTCGGCTCAGGTCATGATCCCAGGGTCCTGGGATCGAGTCCCACATTGGTCTCCGTGCTCAGTGAGGAGTCTGCTTCTCTCTCTGCCTCTGCCACTCTCTTTCCCTCTCTCTCTCTCTCTGACAAATAAATAAAACCTTTAAAAATAATAATAGGGGCGCCTGGGTGGCTCAGTCGTTAAGCTTCTGCCTTCAGCTCAGGTCATGATCCCAGGGTCCTGGGATCGAGCCCCGTGTCAGGCTCCCTGCTCAGCGGGGAGCCTGCTTCTCCCTCTCCCACTCCCCCTGCTTGTGTTCCCTCTCTCGCTGTGTCTCTCTCTGTCAAATAAATAAAATCTTTAAAATAAATAAATAAATAAATAAATAAAAATAATTTAAAAAATAAAAATAAAATTTTCCATTCAAAAAGCTACTTATCAGATTTGTATTTTTACAATACACATAATGTATATTCACTGCCCCCCAAAAAACTAGAATTGTTAGTACTAAGATACTTGTGTGCTAAAAATGGCATAAATATATATTATTATCAATAATCAATATCTATTATTCAATATATCAATATATATATTATTATTATATATTATCAATATATATTATTCAGATGTATTGGGAAGAAAAGAGTATTATATGCATTATAATAGGTCAATCCTACTGGCAAAGGATAGATAAAATTCTATAAGCTATGAATAGGGTGAACACAAAATGACCAAAGCCAGACTTTTTTGAGCACAAAAGTAGGTCCTATCAATGACATGCCAGAACAGAGTCTAAACCACAACTGGCCAGGGTCTACGGAGACCTATGGTCACTGTATCCATGAAGCACCCATTACCAAGTAAAGGCTCACTATTTCCTGCCAACACTCGCCTTTCTGGATTTTTCCTACACTGCATGTAAGTTTTCAGTCAACTACAAATTTTTATCATTAACAAAGGGGTGAGTCAGAAAGGCTGCCATCAAGTAGAAGGGTCGAAACCAGAAGAGGAAAGAAGGTGTCAATAAACTGCACAGGGAACCAAATGGACAGACAAAAAACCCACACTTAGCAAGCAGAATACCAGTGGGGGTGGGAAGAAAAGATGAAGAGATTGTCCAGTAGAATTAAATGGGCAAGCCTAAAACACAGAAAAATATTTATGCATGGGTCACCTTAACATATACTGCATTAAAAGGAATTTGGAAAAACATGCCTTCATAATCTTCTTTAAAGCCCGACTCTAAACCCAGTAAATCAGAACCCATATTTTTATAAGTTCCCTAGGTCATTCTCAAGCACATTAAAGTTTAAGAAGAGCTACTTTAAAATATACTAATATTTTTATTTTTAAATATACTATTATCTTGCTTATGCCATTTTTAGCACACAAGTATACTCATTTAAAAATAGAGATTGGAAGGGGCACCTGGGTGGCTCAGTAGGTTAAGCATCCGACTCTTGACCTAAGCTCAGGTCTTGATCTCAGGGTTGTAAGTTCAAGCCCCACATTGGGCTCCATGCTGGGTGTGGAGCCTACTTTAAAAAAAAAAAAAAAAGAGAGAGAGAGTAGGAAAATTCAGAGGCCTAAAAAATAAATTTTCTGTATTTCTTACAAAGAATGTTTCAGAGTTTTTTTTTTAAAGTTTCTTTATCAAGTAGACTAGAAATATATACGGGGCTTACGCTTCTTGAGAATAGTATAAGAGATCATCACACAGCTTACCTAGTCTTAAATCATTCTTTAGAAACAGAAAAAGCTATCAAAAATTTAAGAAAAACAAGATTTTAGGATTTAGTTAAGATGACTATAATTTACATCTGTAATAATTAAGTTATTTTGGGTTATGTTTAACAATTTAAATGAATAAATCAAATGATGGAATGTTCACTTTGCTGATATAGAATTTAGAAAAATATAATTCTAAGCCACCAGACTGATCCTCATCTTAACTGCCATCTTTCTACAAAGAATCACCTGAGATTATCTACTTACCTTTATAGCTAATTTATTCTTTTAAATAACAATAAAAAAAATGGCTAGGTTTATTAAATTTAATGATTAAAACAGACAAAGTGTGTATTCTATCCACATATGTAGTTAGATGGAGTGAGAGATGGGTGGAAGGTATAGAGCCTAAAGGAAGGAGAGTGAGTTCCAATGTGGAAAGACCATAAACAAAACGATTGATAAAAGCGACCATTCCAGAACTCAGCAGGACACTAAGGGCATACGGGAAATGTAATAAAGCCAACAATTGTTATCTTTAAAGAATAAACCATCTGGCCTTCCACAAACAGTCGGTGAGTCACAGGTTTTTTTTTAAACTGGAGAGACTTTAAAGATCACGTAACATAATCCATTAAATTTTAGATAAGACAGCTGAAGCCCAGCGAGCACAAGTGACACAGTTGGATCCTGAATTGAATCAACAAATATTTATTGAACACCTACTATGGATAAAACACTATTCAGAGGGCTGTAGAAAATACAAGTAAGTATAACGTTAGATGCCTTCCATTCTCTGCTTCCCAGGTAAGTTACTCACATGGAGCCCTCTGATGTTAGCAATATTCTTTTCTATATTCTAGTTTAGGGGTTTGAACACTTCGGCCCACAGGCCAGATCTGGTTCATAGCCTATTTTTGTAAGTAGAGTTTTACGGGAACACAGCCGTGCACATTCATCTGCATATCGTCTGGGCCCCTTCGGCTCTAGGAAGTCAGAGCTAAGTAGCTGGGGCAGAGATGTGCAGCCTGCAAAACCTAAAATATTTACTATCTGGCCCTTTACAGAAAAGGTTTGCCGACCTATGTTCTAGATCACTGTCTGCACGATTTGAGGATTTTGTTTGGGGTTTCTGGTTGGTCTGTTTTCATTTTGAAGCTACTGGAAGGTTAGTTTTGCCTCAGGAGCCACGGCCTACCGAACACTGTACTAGATGGTTTTGAAGGAAAACCTGGTGGGCTAAATATGGCAACTGACAACAGCTCTCAGGAACAAGTAAAGACTTGCTCTGGGACATGGAGGACAAGAACCAAAGGCGAGAGGACTCTAAAATCCAACCAACATCTACTAACTGCTTCCTAAGTACCTGCCATGGGGCTAAGCTCTGGGGGCTCCCCACATAGGTAAGATCAACTCTGTTCACAAAGAACTCACCATCTGGTAAAAAGAAACAATACTTTTACATTAAATGGAATAACAGAAGCTAGTGGACAACGAGTTTGAGTCCTGACACAAAGAGTAATTAACTGAGGCTGAGGGTGAGGGAAAAGATTTAAACCCAAGGATAGCCACGCAGAGACCTCGGTGGCCCCCACAGAGCTGCAGATCCGGGACATGGCCAGGACTGGAAGCTGAGTCCACGGTTGTCTCAATCCAAAGGCTCCTGCTTGTACATGGGTGGAGTTAACCTTTGGCCCATACGCTGCTTCCCGAACTCCTTTTATAGCACACTTTATTTTTTGTTTAACTTTTCCAGTATATTCCTTTAGTTACATTTTAAACTTACATTCAGCTTTAGTCATCTGTACCTATTTTTACTGTGCTTGTTTTTAACCTCGTCTTCATTGTTTCCTTAATATCTTCCGATATAGATATTATTTATCCTCTTATTCACCTTTTTATGCCTTTATTATTTCAGTATATTTTGCCTAATATTTATTTAGTTATATATTTTTCTTACCTACGTCATTTCAACTATTTTATCCTAGATGTAATACCTTCAATTGAGAGGAAGAATTGTAATATTTTAACAACTAGTATCAAACACAACCAGTACCCAGTGGGGGAGTATCAGTTCTGTGATTAGGAAACAGCACAGTAAATGGGGGGGGGGGGGGAGACTATTCCAGGCCCCCTTAAAAAGGGAGACAGATGCATCTTTACTTCAATTAAGTTTCTTGCAAATCCTTTCTAAAGGCCAAGGAAGTAAAACCCTGACCCCAACTCAAGCCATACTTAACTGTGCCAATAAAAAAAATAAATAAACATCCACGTGAGGAGACAGTCTAAAATGATCTTTCTTATGAAGTGTTAAACTAACTTTAAAAACAACCAAGAGAGGGACACCTGGGTGGCTCAGTCGGTTAAGCGTCTGCCTTCGGCTCAGGTCATGATCCCAGGGTCCTGGGATCGAGCCCCGCATCAGGCTCCCTGCTCGGCGGGAGGCCTGCTTCTCCCTCTCCCACTCCCCCTGCTTCTGTTCCCTCTCTCGCTGTGTCTCTCTCTGCCAAATAAATAAAATCTTAAAAAATAAATAAATAATTAAAAACAAAACAACAACAACAAAAAAAAACTAACCACAAGGAAGTACAAGGTCACGCTGCGGCACTAACTTCCAAAAACCTTTGTATCTGCATCCTCCAATCATTTGGCGGTGGTTATCCGGAGGAGCACACACATTGCGGACCAAGAAGGGAGCACAGGAAAAAGTGCCTCAGCCCCAGCTCCTGTGAACTATCATGCCGCTATAAATCACAAGTTTTTGGAATTAGGCACAATAAAAGACCTAGATCCAAATTCCTAGACTATTTTCTAGGATGCAATGATCCAAGGATAAGTTCTCGTTAGACATGATTCATCTACCTCCAAGTCAAAACTCCAAAACTTCTCGTAAATAATGAAAGCCACCGTGTATTAAACTACGTGTCAATTCTGCTGCCATTTTTTTTTTAAATAATCTCAAAAACAATGCTACAAAAGAAGCTATCATTCAAATGGAGAGGTGAGGTTAACTGGCCGAGAGAGATGAAGGACACATAGCCAGTCACCACGTGAGCTCAGCTCAGCTCCGTCTGGATCAAGGCCCACTCGGCTCCTTTCACGGTCCTCCACTGCCTCTTTCCTGTCGCTGCTGGGGGGCTTCCCGATAGCTCGATCACGAGAATTCTCACAGATGCAGAGAAGGCGTGACTAGAACACGCAACAAGGCTTCTACGTCCTCCGATGACTGCAGCCTGAGAAGTGCTCCAAAGGCTCTCTCAAGGCAGGGACGCTGCTGGATTTCATGACACTATGAAAGCCCAATGCTTCCAAATCCCACTTGTATGAGCAAGAAAAATTCCTGAACTCCTTCACATATTTACACAAAGTATCATTTGGGTCAGGCCAGAAATTCCATAGCAGACGGATTATTCTTTGGAGCTCAGGTTCTTCCCAGACATTGCCTTTCCCACCATCCTTTTTATCACATTTGAATTCCATACGATTCTCCCATCTCCTTAGGTCTGTTCTCTACCAGCAGAAGTGTCAGAAGAAAACCTCATCTCTGTGTTCTCCCACGACCTCCTCTAAACTCTCTATTAATAGTCCAGTCTCTGAAGAAGACTTCAATCACTCTTTACCCATCTCATTCCTTTCTAAACTGGCCTGCCACGCTACTCTGCTACCCAATACAGGGCGTATCAAACAAAAATGAGCTATTCTGGAGATATAAAATCTGACCATGGAGAGCAACGGTTTTGCAAAAAACAAAACTGGAAAAATCACTTATTAAGGAAATCCAGTCAGTAACAGCACCCCCTTTTCTTTACTAGTCAAATACAGATAGCAGCCTTCAAAACTCAACCAAGAGGGACGCCTGGGTGGCTCAGTCAGTTAAGCATCTGCCTTCAGCTCAGGTCATGATCCCAGGGTCCTGGGATCGAGTTCGGCTCCCTGCTCAGCAGGGAGCCTGCCTCCCCCTCTGCCTGCCGCTCCCCCCTCCCCCGCTTGTGCTCGCTCTGACAAATAAAATCTAAAAAAAATTTAAATAAATTAAAAAATAAATAAAACTCAACCAAGAGGTATTTGGAATTTTATACTAAGTGCTACATTCTGCTTTGTCCCTGCTAGTGAGCTGTGCCGAATACCTCAAGAGAAGTATACCAGTATACTATTTAAATGTTTATTATCCCATGGAGTCATTAACACTTTGTAATAAAATGGAATGGCATCCCAATGTGTGCCTCTTAATGGTTTTTGTAAAACTCACATGAAACGGCTATTCACTTCATCAGCTTATGTAACCAGAGTGTTATAAAAATAATTATCAACTGCTCATTAAAGCCAAACACAGGGTCTCAAAGAGTAATGCTTTATTTTGGAACTAAAGTTTCTTCCTATTGAAATATAGCTCTTAATTAAAATGAAATCACCCCCCCCCCAAAAAGGGTATGTACTTTAGTGGCACAATTAACTTGACAGAAGCCCTACTCTTTAAAAAAATATATTTCATACATAAAGATTTGAAAATCTCAGACACTGCAGCAAGATGGAGTACAAGGAACAAGTGCCTGACTTTAAAGCCACGGCTACCACTTAGGAGCTAAAAGACCTCAAATAATTCGCTTAAGCCCCTCTGAAGTTTTAAAACTTCGTACAACAACCTCTATCTCACAAGGTTTGCAGGAGGACTTAGAGAACATTTTCTCCTTCAACCAGTCCCTCATTGAGCAACTATTATGTTTCAGGTCCTGGAACACATCAGTAGGCAGAGTCTATGCTCAACTTACTTTCTATCTGGGGTATGCACTAAATAAGTAGACAAAATTAAGTTATTGGTAAAACAAGAAAACAGTGGCCAGAATACAGAGGTGCTCAAAAGTTTCTTCCATCCTTAATGTTGATATATACTCAGTTCTGTTCAATCATCTCTGTTCCTGGCAATTATAAAGTCAATCCTATAACGTATTTACACTTATTCTTGACTCCAAAGAGAAAATTAAGGTTGATTCCATCAGAATAAAAATAACCCAATCTTGGAGATGCAAGGACTTTGCAGCTGTCACAATAGAAGCCTGTGGAAACACACTGCCTGATTCTTAGGATCTGACTCATGACTATGCCTAATAGTCACTGTTCTTCAGTGACTGGACAACATGGTAGTATATTCTCAATCAGTGAAGGGCATTTTCTCCCCACCAACTTTTATGCCTGAAGATAGATATCATTTATGCCAATTCTACCAATATTTATCAGTGAAATCAGTCTATGACCACATGATTAGGACTCTTCACCAAAAATATATGGATAGTTAAGCATGTTAGGAATAAGATTACATACCATGAACATCTTGATTCCTTTTTTCCATTAAGGAAGTTGGGACAGAAAATAAACAATTTACTTCTTTAACAAAACTGCAACATTACACAACTATATACAGCAGAGTTCCTTTACTATAAATTACAACGGTTAGCTAATCATCTAATCAAAAAGCTCCATTAAAGATGGAATCAGGGGAAACAATGATCAATAGGTCCACTAAAGGTTTTAACTTAAAATATAAAATCCATGATTTATTCCCTAGCATTTTGATATAGTGCCAAGTCCCTAAGGTGAATTTGCTGATCACAGCATTGTCTGCCTTGCCTAAAGTCCAACCTATCTACATCGTCTATGATTCCCAATTTCAATTTCTTCAAAGTGGAAAGGGAAGTTGAAGGTATCTGAGGAGAAAACCCTTCTGATCTTACACACTTCTCCGATCTACATGTAATTCAAACGCCCCCCCCCTTTTTTTTAGGAATTGACTTTTATGGAGTCTGACCAAAGCAGTCAACCTTGTTTACACCAAAACAACCCCTTCTTTTCAGTCTCATACTTCACTGAATTATGTAATACCTAATTAAGTTACATGATCACAATTACAAGCATAACTGGCATAAACAGGTTTGGCTTAAAACACAGCCAACTCTTGGTAAGCCCACACAATTTAACCTGTTGGGTGCAAAAATGGTGGGAAAGGCTTTGGACAGTGCACAGTGTACCACAGGCATTTGTTAAGATATTTTACAGAGAAACAAAGGATCTCCGGTAAATCCAGTGAGTTGAGAATTTCTACAAAATTCTTAAAACATTAAGTTAACTTAATATTTAGTGGAAAAATGAAAAAATTGATCAAAAGCAAAGAAAAATGTTCAAAATATCAACCCTGCAAATACCTCAAAATTCTATGCATATTTTTGTTAAGGAAACCCTATGCATCCATAAAAACTTCTGGAGTTATAAGTAGTAGCAGGTAAATTTCTATATATTGCAGACTGGCTTATTCTCAATTGATTCTCTCACAAAAGTATAGTTATCTACCCATTTTACAATCTTGTCTAACATCCCCTAGAAATCACACCTCCCATTTTGAATTAACAAGTAAATAAGTTGGCAACAGATCCAAGTACAAAGCTATGAGAGGTCACCCTAGTCTCTCTCTAAAAGAATAGTTCCTTCTTTGCATTAGTGATATGAAATCTCTTCATAGTCTTCATTTCTCCTTTCATTGCATGAACAAAACTGTAACACCCCTTAGAAGAACTGTACCCAGTCATATTTGCATGACTTCTGGCTAAAGTACTGCATTATCTCTATCCCAGAACCACCAGTAAACAGGAAGTAAAATTCATTCAAGCTGAGTTCGAAGCAACCTATTTGCACATTGCTGTGAATCATGTGTGTCTTATTCTTATGTACGATATAAATTTAGTATCAAATCTTGAGATTCAAGAAGAAGGAATTTGATCAGTAAATTTAAATTTAAGAACCAAACATTTTAAGACCGAATCTCTGTACAGAAATTGCCTAAGAAGTCCTGTCAATTAATTTTAAGTCACTCCACTACGAAGCTGAATTTTATTCCTGAAGAGAAAAACCGGGCAAGAGTTATTCTGCAAAAAACTTGAGGCCTCTGAAATTTCAGACAACAGATTCTTCAGTACTCCATGATTCTGCTTTGCTTTGACTGTGATTGGTAAAAAGAAAGATACTATAGAAAATTCTTAATCATTAACTTGAGTGTTTATTTGCAAATTAACAAATTACAAATCTGATTGTTACACTTTTTTTGAGAGAGAGAGCACACCAGTGGGGGGAGGGGCAGAAGGAGAGGAAGAGAGAATCTCAAGCAGGCTCCACACTCAGTGCAGAGCCCGATGCAGGGCTTGATCTCAGGACCCTGAGATCATGACCAAGCAGAAATCAGGAGTCAGACGTTTAACCAACTGAGCCGCCTACATGCCCCTAATTATCTATCACACTTTATAATATGTGTGCTATGTTCAAAAAGGTGTAAGATAGTCTTTAAATTAAAAAAAAAAAGAGTCCTATTAAACTAATGGGCATAGCATATTACATTTAAGCATCAAGTCTAACCATACTGTTCATGGCACAGTAAAGAAAACCAAATGATTCAAGAGTGAAAGTTAAAGGAAAGGTAAATTTTTAATAACTTAAATAACTGCACATATAAATATATTAATATGTTTCACATACACATACACTGCTGAACAAAAAACTAAGGGCTGAACAACTTACAGATTTTAATTTAATACACACTAATCCATCAGCAGCCTCACCTCTACGTCATCCACCCAAGTAAGTGAAGAGCATGAAAAATGACTTCTCACCAGTACATTGTAAATGACAACATATATTTCTTCTTAAAACTTAAAAGCTCCTTCTCCTTTCTTTTACATAATTGATATTTTTAAAACAAAATATATGGTTTCTCATAAACATGACCTTATTTTTTAAGCTGACAAGAAAAAGTGTTAGGAAGAATACAAAAAAACAGGGACACCCCCTGCCCTGGGGAGCTTAAATTGAGAAATTTTTGAAAGGTTATTTGGCATTGTTTATCAAAATTTAAAATGCACAGAAATTTATACTGAGAAGTAATCATACAAAAGTATAAAGTGATATACCAAGGGATATTTATTACATAATTATTTTTAATAACTAAAAATTGAAATCATTCTAAATGTTCATCAATAAGACACTGATTGAATAAATTATTATATCCACACAATGGAGAGCATTTTAAGTGAGACAGAAAGATGTTTAGGATATATTAAATGAAAACGCAAGTATCAGAACAGTTTGGATAGTAAATCTCATTATTAAATTCTACAAATAAAAATGTGTATGTGCCTATTAAAATATGCATAGAAAACAGCTATAAAAATATATATCAAATTTGTATGGGGTTTACAGAAACTCTCTTCTTTCTACTAAATATTAATTTATATGAGCCTGTATTTATTCCCTAAGATTAAAAAGCTCATACAGAACATTTTAACATTTTAAAGTGTTTTAGTCAAAAATGTAAAAACTTAAAGCATTTTTCCCTCTTCTTCCTAAAGGATTTTCCTGTCTTTTAATATTTGCTAATTACTATACGCAAAACTGATTTTTCTCCTAATACATAATAACTATCTTCCTCTCAGACTTTAAAAGGTGTTAAATTCAATTTTGCAGGACTATGGGAAACAAAGACACTAGGACACAAAATAATAATTATATTCAAGATGTGACTTTGACATTTTACCCCAAATATCTACTATCTTCAGAACAAAAGAATGGGATATATATTTTTTTTTTCCTAAGAATGGGATATATTTTTTGAACAAAATTTAAGTGGCTTCTATAGTGATAGATAAAATTCATATCTTAATTTTCATTTACATATCCCATAGGTTGTACCAATAGCATTTTTTCAGTAAGTATAACACTTATTCATCAAAATATTTTCCAAAGATCGCCAAACTTTTTCTTTTATTAATGGCTTTAATATTGATTTATAGCATCAATATTTCTTCATCTAAACTCAAAACAACAATTTTGATACTAAAAAATTTTAGATCAAATATTCATCTACTATATTGAACATTTTTAATGTTTAAACTTGATTTTCAAAATAAAGATATATGCTCACTAGACCATACTTGTAAAAATAATTTTACTTTCCTAAAATATTTTAAAGAATTGAAAATCATACATCTTTACTTTACCTAGTTGTTGATGTGGGTATCTGTCATATTTACTGTGGCAGACATGGATTCCATCTTTCTCATCTACAATCTTCTCTGAGGAAAGCACACTAAGACGTCTCATCTTAAGTAATCTTGGGGAGCCTTCCTGAAAACTATCTCTGGTATCCAAAACCACATCTCCCGAAAGAATGGGAGGAATGACTCTCTTTAAAAAATCCATTGTAAGGTTCTTCTGCATTACTAGACCCACAAGCACATGGAAAGGTGCTTGCACCCACTTCCTGATGAGAAGGTAAGGTGCACTATTCGTGTAAAATAGCAAGGAAATGTCATGTGAACGGAGGTGGTGCTAAACGCCAGCAGGTCAACTGTCAGCTGTTCTGAAGCTGATTTTTAAGACATTTGCTGTTCACACTGATAACAAACCAAACAGTTCTAGCCCATGAAACCGCACTTCGTTCATACACAGACGTACACGTACATGTACAGTGGGTGTTAACAGCAATATGGAGACGATAAAATGTTTAGCATCCACTTGGTTTAACATTTAGACTTTGAAAATCTAAGCTGTGATCATGTTAAGACAAATTTACTTTCCTTTGGGGCGTGTCTTACTTTTAAAGAAACTTACAACTAAAATGCAAAACAGTAACTTGTATTCAAAAGATAATTCTAATCATTCTGAAAATTCACTGAGACCTCAGAAACATCAAGTTTTGTGGGACATTAAAAACAGTAATTTAAAACTTTATACTGTATTGTGAATATTCCAATGTACTTGTAAACACACAACAAAACTCAGTACAATCAATGGTAATTATCAATAGTAGCAATGAAAACTTTAGCACGAATTACCCCCCAAAAAAAAGATTGATAATTTAAAAATATATGGATCTAAAGAAGATAAAATTGAAGAATTTAAAGTATAAATATTTAGTTCTATAAACCCAGTAATCAACCTTACAGAATTTAATTCCAAATAACTGAGCATTCTACTAAATATTTTCAAATAGCAAAAGTAGCTGATCCTACTGCCTTAATGTAGTCCAGAAGTATGACAAAATATGTCAGTGAAAGGTGCCTACATTAAGACTTTGAGAACTGAAATTAGTATCTTCTTTTCTCCTTTCCTTTGCCTGCCCTCTGGTGGGAGTACAAAGTGAGCAAGAAGGAAATAAACAGAAGGATCAGCTAAGGAGTAAACTCCCTACATAATCCAATTTATCACTTTGAAGGATATACATTTTAATAATAAAAAAAACAAATCTGACTCAGTGAAACACAAGCACACTCTCATTCTTCTAATACTCAACATGAAGAAAATAATTTACATATTTTAAAAGATGAAGCATAAAAGAGTCTATATAGATAGCAGGAAAAATTGTAATGCAAAGGGGCGCCTAGGTGGCTTAGGTAGTTAAGTGTCTGCCTTTGGCTCAGGTCATGATCCCAGGGTCCTGGGATGAAGCCCTGCATCCCTGCCCAGCGGGGAGTCTCCTTTTCCCTCTCCCTCTGCCACTCCCCAGGCTCGTGTGCGCACGCACGCTCTCGCGCGCACTCTCTCTCTCAAATAAATAAATAAAATCTTAAAAGAAAAATTGTAATGTAAAAACAAGCAAAGTTCTGGTTCTGAATTGCTAAGTGTTTAATCCTCATTCTTCTACCACATTAATTGTGAAGTCAATTATTTTTTATTCCATTCATTTAAAAGATTAATTGAAGGTCCTCTACATGTAAAGCAGTAATATATTATTAAGGTTCAGGGAAAATTTAGAGGACTTATTAATGCATATCCTGTCTCAGGGAATCCTGCAGTAAAAATGAAGGAAAAACAAGGAAATCAAATGAAAGACTTAAATTTCTTACCCTAAGGCAGGACCATACTTCCTAGAAAACAATGTTGACTTTTTAAAAAAAGCTCCTAAGAAGTGGATGTTCTCTTAACCCTTGAGCATAAAAGGATAAAAACTCTCACCTGAACAGCCTATTCCCCACACAGAAAAAAGCAACTGGCTGGAACCATAATCTGTACACCTTGAGAGCTGAGAAGCTATTGCTATGTCTTCCAGGGTCTTCCCCCCCCCCATAGATAGGATCACATATTCTTTATAACTTTGGTTTGTGGTTCTCTTGGGGTCCCGCTGCAGGTCCCCCTCACCTTATGGAGCTCAGAAACAGTAGTTTACAACACAGGCTGATTACGGAGGGCAAGTTACCTTCCTGTTTGTCCATGACATACAAGATAACCACCCGTCTCTGCTAACCGCACTGTTCTCAGCTGCACTTCAACTGGGGAAAGTGAAGGCCAGGAGTAGGTATTACAGAAGACGCCACGAGATTTTTCTCAATTTCTTTCATTCCACAAACGTTTGCTGAGCAGCTTCTATGCTGGCCTGTGCAACGTGCAAGGGCACTGAAAATATGTCTCTGTTCCCAAGGAGGTTACTATTTATTTATGAAGGGAAAGAAACGCTCACAACTACAGTTCTTCCGGTAGGCTTGGCCAAGGCTTTGTTAAGCCTGAACTGCAGTTTGATTTCCTCTGCCTAATCTGCTTCCTAACCTCCTCTCTTGACAGGTGTTGATCCCTAACGAACATCCTGGAAGCCAAACTTTCTCAGCACCGGCTTCGCAAGGACCCACCCTGAGACACAGAGCAAGGGTTCAAAGTATGGCATTCCAGTGACAAGACTGTACCCATCACTAGCTGAATCTAGGAAGGGTACAGGTCACAAAGCCTTGTTGCTTGTTGATATTTCTAAGATATTTGGTTGATTATCAGAACTTCCAACTCCCGGTACAGTAGTCAGGATTAAAAAATTATAATAGAAGTTAGTCACTCACATATAGCATTTAAAAATCTTTTTAGACTGCATAGTCACCATTCAGCCTTTAGAATATTTATTATAATCTTACCAGAGAATTCAAGACAGTAATTTCTTGGTGGTAACTTGAATCATCTAATCCTGACTGTGGGACTCTTGAGCAGTTTTGAGAGTTAAGCATTTAGCTGTTAATCATCCAAGATTCAAATAAATGGCTTCAGCTCTAAAGGAAAACAAAATACAAGATTTACACATAAGATAGGTTTCTAAGTACGTTTGTATTGCTCATACCCATCTTTGCTTCTGAATAGATTATATAGCAGAGTCACCTAGTGCTGCCAGTTATCTTCTTTCAATAATGTTGCATTATATTTTTTCTAAATCTTTATTATGCAAAAACTCAAACTAATGCAAAATTACTGAGAATAGTATAATGACCCCTACCCTTATTAACCCCTACCAAATCATGTTTCATTGATATCTCCACTCACCCCTTAACCCCTATCCCACCACTCTGGATTATTCTGAAGCAAATTCCTGATATCATACCACTTCATCTGTAAATAATTCTGTATGCCATCTCTTTAAGATACAGATTTACTTTGGGGTGCCTGGGTGGCTCAGTTGTTAAGCGTCTGCCTTCGGCTCAAGTCATGATCCCAGGGTCCTGGGATCGAGCCCCACATCGGGCTCCCTGCTCCGCGGGAAGCCTGCTTCTCCCTCTCCCACTCCCCCCGCTTATGTTCCTTCTCTCGCTTTGTCTCTGTCAAATAAATAAAAATCTTTAAAAAAAAAAAAAAAAAGATACAGATTTACTTTTTAAATATAAGCCAATATCATGATAATATCTATAATTAACTACTAATTTATAACATCAAATACCAATCAGTGCTCAAATTTCCCCAACTGTATCACAGGTTTTTTTTTTTTTTAATTTGTTCTAATCCAGATCTAAACAAAATCCATACAGGCAATTGTTACTGGGTCTCTTAAATCCCTTTTAATCTACAGTTTCCCCCCTTCCTTTCTTCTCTTCGCAGTGACAAATAATGCTTTTACTAGCCAATGCTTGAACTAACATGTCAATATTATGCAACAGTACATTTAACACATTTTTATTTTATTCATGAAAATAAACAGATTTGCAAAGTAGTTCATATACCCATGAGGCCTAATATTTACCTCATCTACAGAAAAGTTATGGCATACATAATTTTTAAAGTCCAATTATATTAACTGATAGAGTCATGGGTTATAAATTATTACGCCACATCCCTAACAACCAGATGGTTACTAAGAATGAAACCAATGACCACAGGGGGTTATCCTTTTACTATATATAAGAACTCATGTAATTGTACACATTCCATGTTTTTATTACCATTAAAGGTCTTGGCATTTTTCAATAGCTAAATAGGCCACATTTTAAATCTGGCAATGAAAATTCAAATTAACGTCATTTGAAATAATAACTGGTTTCTTACTATTTTTTTTTCTGTTTAATGAATTTAATCTCCAGCCCAAGAGAAAGGACTAACTACTCTCTAAAATATTAATTTTGTACTTAACCTTAATTTAAAATTCCCTTAGCCAAGTTAGAAAAATATGATATTCCATTTGCTGACAGGTATAACTGATTAAATCATGATTAAAACCAAATCTTTGAAGCCAAAGAACTTGTAAATATGAATAACATACTAATTCACATGCACTATTCATAATCAATATCATTCAGACTTACTGGAATTTTTGACTACCCCGCCAAATATTTCTGAATCTGTAAACAAAACGGTATCTACAATTCTGCCATAATTCTTGATACTTTTTTATCATCTTAGGTTCATGGACTCACTTCTCCCTCACAGCAAATAAAGCTTATATGACAAACAGCATATCTTTTCTCTCTATAGTGGGTAGTACAGTCACAGGATAGTCTGTATTTAATGAAATTTAAACTTTCACTTCATCTTCTACGACAAATCACAAAACCAACTACTACCAGAGCACAAAGCAGTTTAGGAATACTACAACAACTTCAAAGAGGACTGATTTGTACCAGCATGCCCAGGTCTTTCATTTTGCTTCACTTTTGAATTTCTTGTTCAGACACAGCAAATGCTAATGCCATGCTTTTTATAAAAATGTGTTTTCTCTTCTTGTAACCACATTGTCAGAGCACTGTGTCATTTCAAGACTTGCCAGTGTTTGTCTAGAATTTTCAATATCTCCTTAATAGATACACAACCTTCCTATTTCTAACTTTTACTTTTGATAAAATAAACATAGGTCTTTGGTTACCCTGGGAAATAGTTGGTTTATACCTCTCTGGCCTTCATTATGGGTTATAGTCATTTTTAGCAGGGGTGGGTTTTATTGTTTTTGTTTTGGTTTGGAGTTTCTTTCTGCATGTCAATTGTTTTTTCCATCTTGTGTCCATATACATATTACTTAACATGGGATTCATTTTAACTCTTCTTTCACTTGATTAATTTGGAGAATATTTTATCTACAAAAGAGTAATTTCTATTACTACTTTAATAATACTACTTTTGACATGGTTGAGGTCAAACAGGTTGTAACTGTGGTCATAGTGTACATGTAATCAATGCTACAGTTTCTTATTTTAAAAGAAAAAAGTCATATAAACAAGAGTGACTTGCAGAGGTCAGTTGGTATTGGACAACATTGAAGAAACTAAATAGCCATATAGCACAAGCTTTGAAGGAGCAACGCTTTAAACCTGCAGCAAGAAAAATGGTCTAGAAGCTTCCATGTGCAATAAATAAAGAGAACAGTGGCCCAGCTCTGGTGCTTGGGAGGATCTCAGGTCAAATGAGGTCCTCCAAGGACAGCCTTGTTTCACTTCAGTCCAAGAGTAAAAGAGAAAGTTGAATGGGTGTTCAGATAGCACGTTAACCTCATTTCCTTTCCAAGCAGAATCACTAGAATTATAAAGAACAGAAATCTACAAATTTAATGTATCTTAATTGTAGTAAGACACTTGAAGTATAGGTCTCTGATACACAATGATACAGAAAATACTCTCAAGCAAACGGAGCAAAAATTAAGAGTAAATGAATCTCAGTGATGTTCATTATAATATTCTTAACATTTGTCTGTATACTTCATAATTTGAAAAGGAGAACAAGGCAGTTATGGTGTCTAGCACAAAGTAGATTTGAACCCAACATAAAGAATAACTTAATTATTACATAACTGATAAAAGGGCTGCTTCATAAAGAAATGGAAGTCCCTGCTTACTGTTTTTAAGGAAAAAGCTGTTAGAAAATGCCACAGAAATGGTTACCCCACTGGGTAAAAAGATTAGGCTGTTACTTCCAAGATTCCAACTCAAAACTCTAAATTTGACTTCCAAATGTATTTCTTACACAGTTGACCCTTGAGCAACATGGGGGTTAAAGGGGGCTGACTTCTGAACAGTCAAAAGTCTGCTTATAATTTGATTCCCCAAAAACTGAACTACTAGGAGCCAACTGTTGACTGGAAGCCTTACCGATAACAGTTGATTAACAGTCTTTTGTAGGTTATATGTATTATATACTGTATTCTTACAATAAGGAGAAAAAATGTTAAGAAAATCATAAGAAAAACTACACTTACAGTACTGTACTGCATTTATTCACAAAAATCCATGTCTAAGTAGACTCGTACACTTGCAAACCTGTGATGTTCAAGGGTCAACTGTGCTTCAATACTAAGAGATGTAGTGACTAGAAATTCATCATATTTCAATTAAAGAAAGAAACCAGATTGCAAGATATATAATCTATGAGGGCAAATTCCTGCCCTTCTATTAAAATTATTCTGGGAATCTCACAAGGCCTCTTAAAATGATGCAAAAGACCAAAATGATTCAAATGTTCTGACAGCCTTTTAGAATAAGGATGTGATCATTTTCAAATAAATTTAGAATAATCACAGCTCCTATTCACAGTAGCAAAATAATTATGGAAAATATAAAATCCAGTAATTTTTTTAATCTGCCAAAAATTTTATAAAGTATGAAAGATCTACTCACATATAATCAAGTGCAGGTAGCAAACAATTATTCACATATCTTTTATGTCTGGTAAA
Source organism: Phoca vitulina (assembly GCF_004348235.1). Taxonomy (NCBI): domain Eukaryota; kingdom Metazoa; phylum Chordata; class Mammalia; order Carnivora; family Phocidae; genus Phoca; species Phoca vitulina. The sequence continues at coordinate 35,489,011 of NW_022589706.1, forward strand.
AATCATTAATATAAAAACTTACAATCATCCCTTTAATTAGGAAAGAAAACTGATGATTCATAAAATCTACAGCTTCCATCATAGTTCAATTTTTAGAAATTCACTTTTTCTCTTATTTTAGAAATGCTATCGTTTTTACAATTTGTAAAGCAGGCTTGCATTGTACCCGTCTGTCATTCTTTTTAACCTTCTCCCAAATTTCAATTTTAAAGAGTACAGAAACTTATTACGCTGACTAATGTAATCACTGTATATGCTATATTACCTGCTCAAAATGCTGTATAATGGTACTGAGCTAAAATACGGCTTCAATGCGCAAAAAAAAAAAAATCTAAATTTCCTGCTGATAAAGCAACGTTCTCTGCAGGTAAATTTGTCAACATTTTTTTGATTTTACATTTTTAGCCAGAATAGCAGTTATCATACTACTTGATCTAATGAAAACAACTGGCAAAATTTTCCATTCAAAAATTTAAGGGGAGATTTTGTACAAAGGTTTCATTCATTGAATCAAACAAAAACAGCACCAGGGCACAACATTTTCTAATATACTGATGAATATATATGGTTTAGAATAATTTTCCTATTACATTTCCATGTTGGCTTAGGAAAAAAAAAGGAATTCAATCACAAAAGTATCATACAAATGTTCTACCTACTTATCTAGATTTAAACACCAATTGAAAAATTTTATTTATTTTAAGATTTTATTTATTTATTTGACAGAGAGCACAAGCAGGGGGAGCGGCAGGCAGAGGGAGAGGGAGAAGCAGGCTCCCCACCGAGCAGGGAGAGCCCGACATGGGGCTCGATCCCAGGACCCTGGGATCACGACCTGAGCAGAAGACAGACGCTTGACTGACTGACCCACCCAGGCATCCCCAAGAGAAAAATTTTAAATGTAGAAGCAGATCAGTAAGACATCAACCTCACTAAATCTGGAATGTATTCCAATCTCTAACTTCTACAAATCTATTATTATAACTATGCCATACATAAATGTACTGGAATCATACATTCAACAGATACTTATTAAGCAGACTGGCATGCCAGGAATCAGGGACAGAGCAGTGAATAAAACAGACAAAAATCCCTGACCTCATGAGACCTACACTCTAATAGGAACTTGAGTTTTTTGGAGTCATTCCTTTGAGAATCTGAAAAAAACTGCGGAAGGCCTCTCCTTCCAAAATGCACATATATCCTTAACTTTGCAATGTATGAACCTTTCTAATCCAATCACTAATCATCGGTTAAGAACCCCTGATAAAAATCCTCCTCGTATTTATTTTCTATCTCTGCCATTTATAGTAGTTTCGTAATTTTACTATTCATAGTAGAAAATAATACTTTTCCTCCATTAAAATACTGCGGCCTTCAAATTTCAATGTAATGTTTTCTATTTATTCCAACTGTACCTCTCACAAATTTCTAGGCTGTCAGTTTACCTTTTATCAATATTGGTCTTTCTAGAAAACTCGATCCTAACGTCTTTGGTAGCATCACAGGGAAATTTTCTGATTTCATTAATTATTCTCTGGACCCCCTTAAGTTAAAATCCCCCTCCCACTGCCCAAATCTTCTGTTAGTCTTTGAAGCAAGGTTGCCTACAGAATCTCTGGAAGAAGATATGCTCAAGAGAAACCACAACAAACCCTTAGTCATTTAACAGAAACTATCAACTAATTAACCAAAATGTTTTTCTGTTTTTGCTTGTCACAAAAAGAGTGACTCCTTAGGGAAAAGCAAAAGGGGGGGGAGGGAACAACAGAAAAAATGGGGAAATGTCTTTTTTATTTAAAAATGCAACATCTAAAATACTTTCTAGAGTCATTACAGTCTCTAACCAAGGTGCTGTACCTTTTATATCTATAATTTTTAAAATTATAGAATGGAAGTTGCAACTAAGTATGACCCTGAGGTCCTATCAGGTAAAATATCAAAGAAATTGCATGCAAATGATATGAGTATTTTGTACATTTTTATTTTTTATTTTTTTATTTTTTTAAAGATTTTACTCATTTATTTGACAGAGAGAAAGAGAGAACAAGTAGGCAGAGAGGCAGGCAGAGGGAGAGGGAGAAGCAGGCTTCCCGCTGAGCAGGGAGCCCAACGCGGGGCTCGATCCCAGGACCCCGGGATCATGACCTGAGCCGAAGGCAGCGGCTTAACCGACTGAGCCACCCAGGCGCTCCTGTACATTTTTATAAAACAATTTCCAATAAAAAGGTTGCTGGGCTAATCCAAGTTTTAAGTTTTTCAGAAAAATGAAAAAGTAAATGGCCACCATATAAACTCCGAAGTTTGTCTCTCCTCTTTTCCTCTAAGAGAAGCCTGACTTTTATAAGAGCAACTATGAAAGCACAAATTCCCCTTGATGTTTAGATGATCTATTTCTCCCAAATTTATAGCCCCCAAACAACTTAAGTTTAAGGAGGAATGATCATTTGTCATCTGCAATCTCACAATTTGTATCAAAAGCTTTTAAAATGTTTTATATTCTTTGATCCAATAATTCTACTTCTAAGACCTTTTTTCTAGGAAGATAATCAGAAGTACACATACAGATTTATTTGCAAAGATGTTCACTGTACCATTATTTCTACGAGCAGAATGCTGCAGAGGAGGCAGAGAACAAACACAAAGCACCAGATGAAAACGACCATGGTATGCTCAGGAAATAAAGTGTTACCCATCAGTTAAAGAACACTTTTTCCTAATATGTCACAATAGTCACCATGTATCTTAAAGTAAGAAAAAGAGAAAAAGAACAGTATTTAGAGTATCTTTCCAATTGTTGGGAAGTTAAAACTACATTTAGAAGCAAAGAACATGGGCACCTGGCTGGCTCAGTCGGAAGAGCATGAGACTCTTAATCTCGGGGTCATGAGTTCAAGCCCCATGGTGGGTGTAGAGATTACTACAAAAAATAAACTTTAAAAAAAAAAAAGCAGCAGCAGCAGCAAACAACAAACACAGAAGGATAGAATCAACTTGGCAAGGCACTCAATCTGTGTCCCCATTGCCTCATCTACAAAATAAGGATAATAAAACCTCTTACAGCTATTATGAGAATTAAGTATAAAAGATGAAAAATGTTTAAATAGTGATTGACACATAGTAAGTACTCAATAAATGTTTATTATTTATTAATTTACATCACATATTCTGACAGACTGATGTGAAACACTTCCAAAAAAAGTAATGAAAAAATAAGTATCAGTCATAATTCTAACACCTAGAGAGAGCTGCTACTAATTCATGTTAATATCTGGGTTAATTTTTTTCAGGTCTTTCAATATGTACTAGATGTTTCATAAAATTGGTGTCACATTGTATCATTTCTAGCAATTACAAAATATAGTATTTTATAAATATATTACATGCATTTAATCATTTCACTATTACTGAATGAGGTTCAATTCTTCAGTTACAATATTGCAGTAAATATCTTAATTGGCAGTCTTTGTATACATCTTTTAAATTCCCTCAAGAAAGAATCTAGAAACAGAATTTCTATCTCAAATGGTGTGAAATACACTTGGCTTCATTCCTCTACTGACCTGTATGGTATGCAGACACACACTAGGTGTTCAAAAATGCTGATTTCTCCTTTTTCTCCAGGGGCACTTAAGAGATATTAAAAATATTAATTTGCTTTTTCACTGTTACTCTTCTATTGTTTCTTGGCACAACTGCTCATCAGGTATTTCACTTTTTTTATTTAGCCCATTTAAAGGATCTCACCTTCCCTCTATATCACTCTAACAACCCCAACACAACTGGAGTATTCAGAACTTCAGTACCTTCCCCAAAAGGTGAAGATTCTACTTTATAGGTCTAGAAATGAAGTCCTGGTCTTTCAGAAACACCTCCTGAAATATTTATGGATGATGTTTCATGACCAAATTGCATCAAACTACCTGGGAACTGGAGAAAGGGAGTGGGAAGAGGTAACAAAGAATTGATAAATGTTGAAGCTGAGGATGGGCACATGAACATTCATTCTGTTATTCTGTTTAATTATTTTTTTAATTATCTTTGGTGGAAGAAATTGTTTTTAAATCTTTAAAAGATATAATTATTAAAATCGATAAAACAATTGTAAGTTTAGCTTGTACCATAGGTCTTACAGAATAATTCAATGATAAAAAAAAAAGCAAGACCAAACATATTTAAGCCAAATTCGGAAGGGAAGTAAACAACTACAGTATTTAGAATCTCTCAGTTATACTTGCCCAGTAATTCCCACAGATAAAGACATACTACAATGCCTTTTTCCAAACCATGGCTTCAGCATACCAATCCAATTCTCCAAAACAATATTAGTATTTATATTGTGCATTACAAGAATACAATTATGCCTCTGTATGTGCCCACATGAATATTTGATAAGTAGTTTTATTATGTACTAGCATTAAATAATCCAAATTCTCTTGGTGCTTAAATCACATCTTGGTACCAAGTTAGGCACATCGTAAACAACACTTAAAGATTAACAGATCCACCGAAGTGGTTTTTTGTACGAAGTGTTTTTTGTACCTGGAGGCAGTGTCATAAAAAACAAACAAACAAACAAACAAAAAAAACTACCTCACTGCATGTCTTTTATTCAGATGAACTATGGTAAAATATCACCTGTGTATATTTCTACCTGTGTATATTTCTACCTGCATAGAAAACAGTTTACCTTGATGTCAGGTCATGATAGCAAGAGAACACTGCAAACAGAATAAGTCACATATCTAGGGATAACTGTATCAGTGGCTGCTCCCCAGGTTTAAAACAAGGGTGAAATGGACAGATTAGAGAGATGTTTCCAAACTCTTCACTGCCGTAAACAAATACATTGTATATAAATGTACTTATAATACATTTTATATAACAACCCAGTATATATGTGTGTGTGTGTGTGTGTGTGTGTGTATGTATATATACACACACCTACAGGATACGCTTGAAATAATAATCTACAATACACTTTGATAAGTCTCCAAACTATTTTTAAAAAGTGTTATATTCTAGTCACCACCCACTAAAACAATTTCTTGAGTTCATAGTTTTAAATCCCTATACTTAAAAAATGGCCTGCATCGCCTCCTGCTTACTAACAAAGGAGATGGAAGAGAGTACTTGACAAGCTACACATTTCATGTCAGCCAATCATCTGCCTCCTTGAACTCTCTCCCCTGCACAGAAAATGACATTATTACATGTCTGGGAGGATGGGAAGGTGGGGGACAGAAGACACTGAAGTGGGTTGGAATCAGAAGACTGCTGCTTGCACACACACACACACACACACACACACACATCCATGAGAAGATAATCTCTTACATTTCTTCCTGTTTTAAAATTCTGTGGTTATGGTTGGTTAAGCGTCTGCCTTCGGCTCAGGTCATGACCCCAGGATCCTGGGATGAAGCCCCACATCGGGCTCCCTGCTCAGCAGGAAGCCTGCTTCTCCCTCTCCCACTCCCCCTGCTTGTGTTCCCTCTCTTGCTGGGTCTCTCTTTGTCAAATAAATAAATAAAATCTTTAAAAAAAATAAAAAATTAAAAAAAAAAAATTCTGTGGTTCTAAGAATTGGCTCTGAGAGTATGAGTCCCTAAAGAAATTCATCGTTTCATCTCCCACAGTGCCTACCAAACTGGCTTTCATAAAAATAATAAAGCATTAAATAAAAATTAAATTCAACTGGGGTGCCTGGGTAGCTCAGTCGTTGAGCATCTGCCTTTGGCTCAGGTTGTGATCCCGGGGTCCTGGGATTGAGCCCCGCGTTGGGCTCCCTGCTCCGCGGGAAGCCTGTTTCTCCCTCTTCCACTCCCCCGCTTGTGTTCCCTCTCTCGCTGTGTCTCTCTCTGTCAAATAAATAAAATCTTAAAAAAAAATAAAATAAATAAATTCAACTAATATGCAAACTAAGCATAAATGTAAAGGTTTCCATCATTAAGTGTACGTTGTCTACACACATATTAAGTGTAAAAAAAAAATCAATGCTATTGTATATTATTTGAAAACTCATAAGCATAAAAATGTTAAAATTTATACTGTGTATGTCTACGTATGTATCTGTATATATAATATCTATGTCACAAAGCAAATACTATAATAAACATTCATAAATGCAAAAAAAAAAAAAAAAAGCAAATATTATTCTTGTTACGTTGTCCATAGAGGTATAAAACAATTCACTGTAAAATTATTCTAAAACTCAGAATCAAATTAAACACTTTTAGTTTCATACTTTTTTTTCTCTACCTCATGATATTAATTAGTAAAGAAATTAGCAAAACATAGGCCCTGTACAAACAAAAAAATAACAGCAGATGACTGGGCAATATAAAACTTTCATAATTCAACCATGATTTATAGTACTCCAAAGTTCACCAGTTCGTGGTTCAAATGATCTCCTCTGCTTTTGTCTTAGAAAGAGTAGCTTTTCTCCAAAAAAATTCAATGACATCAAAGTTTCTGCCTATATATATATATATATATATTTTTTTTTTTTTTAACTTTCAATAAATTATTACAGTTTAATTGAAGTGGGGGGAGAAAAAAACCTACATAAAGGACTTTCAATTTTAAATCCCAATAAAACCTTTTATAGGGGTACCTGGGTGGCTCAGTTGGTTAAGTAGTCAACTCTTGATTTTGGTTCAGGTCATGATCTTGGGGTCCTGAGATCAAGCTCCACATGTCTCCATGCTCAGTGCAGAGTCGGCTTGGGAATCTCTCTCTCCCTCTCCCTTTGCCCCTCCCCCTGCTCTCTTACACTCTCTCTCTAAAATAAATAATCTTTTTAAAAAAACCTTTTATAAATAAGAACAACAAAGCCAATCCTTACACCTTTTATAGGATATTATAAAATGCCATGTGATGCAACGAAAGACCCTTTTCTCATGACAATCTGAAAATTATAACACAACTTTCAACTTCTTTCCATTAGATTTACCTAAAATTCCTATTACTTTGAGGTTTGTAATTACTTGGGGAAAAAAAAATAAAAAATTTAACGTAATTAACATAATTTCTGATTTTTAAATGAGGAAAACGTTTACAAATATGTTTTCATTACTAAAAGAATTACGTTTTTTTTTTTTAAAGATTTATGTATTTATTTGGGGGAGAGACAGAGCACGAACGGGAGGGGCAGAGGGAGAGAGAATCTCAAGCAGACTCTGCCCTAAGCACAGAGGCTGACCTCAGAATCCTGAGATCATGACCTGAGCCGAAACCAAGAGTTGGACACTTAACCGACTATACCACCCAGGCACCCCTAAAAGAATAATGTATTTTATTATTTTTAAGATTTTATTTATTTATTTGACAGAGAGAGACACAGCGAGAGAGGGAACACAAGCAGGGGGAGTGGCAGAGGGAGAGGGAGAAGCAGGCTCCCCGCTGAGCAGGGAGCCCGATGCGGGGCTCTATCCCAGGGCCCTGGGATCATGACCTGAGCCGAAGGCAGAAACTTAACGACTGAGCCACCCAGGCGTCCCAAGAATAATGTATTTTAATGAGCAATTCCAAATTTCCAGTTCTGGTTAACATTTCTCACCTTTTCCTGGATTTCTAAATTTAAACTACTACTAACCAAAATCAAACATACCTTGAAAAAGCTTCATGGAGAAGGACTTGAAATGTCCCTTGAAAGAAATAAAAGAAATAGAGAATTTGCACTGGCAGAAGAGAAAGAAATAAGAATGGGTATGATGGGGGTGGTACAAGATACAGGATGGGATTAGCTTCTCTCGAGGTCTTTCATTAAAGAATTGTTAGAGATAACATCCAACGATATTATTGCACCAGTTAATGAGGAGTCTCCACAAGCGACAGGGAGACATGCACTTAACAATGACTAATGGTCAACCCTTAGCTCCCAGGACCTGCACTAAGTGGTACCTTCACACACACCACCACCACCATCCAGGAGCTTACAGACCAGCCAGAAGAGAGACGTGCACGATGACCAGTTTCAGGTGCTTTGACAAAAGTTACCTAAATACATTCAAGCTACGATCAGGTACAAACAAGGGAGACAATCATCAGTTTAAGTGGAAGAGAGGACAGGAAAGACCTCTCCGAGTAAGTGGGTCTCACCAGTGGCCAGAGACTCACTGTATCGACAACCTACAACTCTATGAGCAGCTTTTGGCCTCTCTTTGAGGAGCTGGGTAGCTGTTGATTAAAAACCAAAAACAAAAAACCAACCATTTAAGTAACCTGTTAAGGCTCAAAAAAACATGACTGTAGGCCTGTGAGCCAGAACTTCCCTGTGTGACAAGCTCCGAAGCTGGGTGCTATCCCATACCATCCTAGTTACACAACGGTGCCTGGCTTTATCCCAGAAATGGTTATCTTGAGGACGCCTCCTCCCCATGTTGATGAAAGGAAGTATTGTGTAGGGTAAGGTTTATGCTGATTGACAGGTCCTCTCGCTCTAGAAATTTATAAAAGATAATAAGTAATTTATTCAGATCAAAATCCTCTGTATGGAAAATAACACATTTCAAAGTTAGTAACAAAACAACATTCCAAATGAGTTTGGTCACCATGGATGACCATATAGAACATGCCACAAAGCTTAATCCTTCACATTCCAGTACATCCAGTAACTCTAAAAGGATTGCACACAAAAGTCCAAAAACCCCACCCTACTCTACCAATAGGCTTTATTCTTCACAGCGGTTAAGTCAGTCTAAACAAATTACAAATATAGGAGGGTAGAATTCAGAATTGGTTCACTGTACCCAAAGAAATGGTGCCCTAGAAATCCAAATTAATTAAGTAGCCAATAAGAATAACAATAACAACCACTAATTACTGAGGGCCTACTATGCATAAGGAACTAGGTTAGGTGCTTTACACACATCACTTCATTTTAACCCAAACAAACCTATAATTTCTGTAAATGTTCAACTTTGCAGCTATGGAAACTGACAAAGCTACTAAATGAACTAAGAATACTGCTCATCTGGATTCTTTTATCTTTTAAAAGAATAAGAGGAATAAGCCATTATATGGAATTCTATGCAATAAAGTTCTCAACCTATAATGTAATTATGATTTCAATGTTTTTATATTGATTCTGAACCTCAGAACAAAAGCTAGAGACCTCTCAAAAAAAGATTTAAGCATAGTTAGGTAAACTGTGTGTTAATTATTTCATAAAGAATAAATCTGCCTTATCGAAAGTAAAAAAATGGGGGGGGTGGAAGCCTGCTGTGGTAGGAGCAGCCATTAGGAAGAGAAATCTGGTGTTCCTTAAGACGGCCTGATATAAAGGAGTCATGCTTCTAGCCAACCCGTGCTCCCAGAGCTGCCCTGTAGCTGCCTTGTCCTTCAAGTACAGGAACCATTTGAAATATCAGGAATGGAAGCCAATGTGACCATCCCAATCTGGCAAGACATGCTACATGGGGCTACTTGCAGTTTAGTGAGAAGAACTGGGACCAAGCTGTCCCTGAAAGCCATGTCCCTGGGCACCCTTTGAGACCCTGCCCAACATGTCCGACCTATGTCCCTCCTCTGGAGGACATCGCCTGGATAGCTGCAGATGAAGAGGAGACATATGTCCGGTCAGGAGTGACACACAGCCCCTGAGGCATACCTGGAAGCCGAGCCCTCAGGTTGTCATGCAGCGCAATGCCTCAGTGCTCAACCTGCAGGGGTCCGAGGAGAGGCTCCTGACCTTGAAGACGCCAGCCCTGCCAGTGCCCTAAGCCACACCGCAGAACGGCAAGATGAGCTGCGCCACCTGCACAGCCAGATCGCTACGACAGTGGCAGCTGATACGGCTTTGGGTTCATTAACAACAGACGTCTTATCTCCAGGAAGTTTACATTTCTCTTCTCCCTGACCTTGTTTTAGGATCTTCAACCCACTGTACAACTTCCCTTGTCATTAGTGACATCCCCAAGGAGACCAAGGTAGAGGTCCCTGAGCTCCCATCAGTCCCCCTGCTTTGTTCTGCCAGCCCTTAATGTTGCAAGCCAGAACACAAGGCTCCCTGCGGCTCGTCTGAAGAGGATGACTGTGTCTCTCTGTCCAAGGCCAGCAGCTTTGCAGATATGATGGCGATCCTGAAGGGCTTTCACCAGATGGAACAGAGCCAAGACCTAGCTCTTATAAAAACCTCAGGGGGAAAAAAAAAAAACCCTTAATGACAACAGAGATAAGTAATCTACCTGATAAAGAGTTCCAAGTAATGGTCATAAAGATGCTCACCAAACTGGGGAGAAGAATGGATGAACACAGAACTCCAACAAAGAGATGGAAAATATAGGAAGTACTAAACGGAAATCCCAGAGTTGATGAACACTGTAACTGAAGTGAAAAATACAAGAGAGAGGTTCACCAGCACACTAGATGAAGCAGAAGAAAGGATAAGTAAACTCAAGGACAAGGCAGTAGAACTCCCCCAATCAGAGGAGCAAGTAGAAAAAAAAGAATGGAAAAAAAAAAAAAGTGAAGATAGCTTAAGGGACTTACGGGACATCATCAAATTGACATTCTCATTACAGGGCTCCCAGAAGAAAAGAAAAAAAGGGACAGAAATCTCATTTGAAAAAAGAATGGCTGAAAACCTCCCTAACCTGGGGACAGAAACAGACATCCAGATCCAGGAGGCCCAGAGAGTTCCAAATAAGAACCCAAAGAGACCCTAAAAGCAGCAAGAGAAAAATAACTTGTTTTGTAAAAGGGAACTCCTATAAGACTATCAATACATTTTTCAGCAGACAGTTTGCAGGCCAAAAGAGAGTGACATAATAAATTCAAAATGCTGAAAAGAAGAAAACTTCCAATCAAGCAAAGTTACCATTCAGAATTAGAGATTTCCAGATGAGCAAAAGCCAAAGGTGTTTATCACCACTAAATCACCCTTACAAGAAACATCAAAATGACCTGTTTAAGCTGAAAAGAAAGAGCACTGATCAGTAAAGGAACACATATCAAAGAGTAAATCTCACTGGAAAGATAAATATAATAAAAAATAATAGATTCATCACCTATTATTAACCTTAAAAAGACAAAAGTAGTAAAAATAACTATGAGTACAATAATTAATTAAGGGATACACAAGATAAAAAGATGTAGGTTCTTTCAGCGCATGACCACCCACTGCCACGGGCTGCTTTCTGCCGCTTTGGTGCCTCGTCCAGAGCCAGGGCCTGAGGCTTGGCGTCCTACGGGGTGCAAAGCACCCGGTTTCCCGATGCCTATGGGAACGAGCTCTTTGACAAGGCCAACAAACACCACTTCTTACACAGCCTGGCCCTGTTGGGGGTGCCCCATTTACTGCTAGCCTCTGGAACCACCTTATTCCGCACCAGCTTTTACTACCAGGCTCTGAGTGGAGATCCCAGTGCCCAGACTTTGGCCCCTGTGGGAGGGAGCCTGCTAATCTTGGGCTGGCTTACCTTGGCTCTTTGAGCTTCCTTGCATTTAATCTCTGGGTACTTTTTTGAGAGTTGGAGAAGGGAGAAGATTAAAAGAGAAAGAAAAAAAAAAGATGTAAAATGTGACATCAAAAACGGGGGGGAGGAGTAAAAATGTGGAGCAAATGCGATCAAACTTAAGTTGGCAACTATTTTATCAACTTAAAATAGACTGTTATAGATATAAGTTGTTACAGTTAAGGCTAACCTTAACTACAAAACAAAACATACAGTAAATATACAAAACATAAAGAAAAAGGAATATAAGCATACCACTAAAGAATGTCATCAAACCATAAAGCGAGCAAGAAAAGAAAGGAACAGGGGCGCCTGGGTGGCTCAGTTGGTTAAGCGACTGCCTTCGGCTCAGGTCATGATCCTGGAGTCCCGGGATCGAGTCCCACATCGGGTTCCCTGCTCAGTGGGGAGTCTACTTCTCCCTCTGGCCCTCCCCCTCTCATGCTCTCTCTCTCTCTCTCTCTCAAATAAATAAATTAATTAATTAAAAAAAAAAGAAAAGAAAGGAACAGAGAGGAACTAAAAACAGCCAAAAAACAATGAACAAAATGGCAATAAGTACGTACCTATCAACAACTATACTTTAAATATAAATGGACTAAATACTACAATCAAAAGACAGAGTGGCTAAATGGATTAAAAAACAAAACCTATATGCTGCCCACTAGAGACTTCCTTAGATGTAAGAACACATACAGACTAAAAGTGAAGGGATAGAAGAAGATATTCCAGGGGAACCAGGGTGGTTAAGCATCCGACTATTGATTTCTGTTCAGGTCATGATCTCAGGGTCCTGGGATCAAGCCCCACATCGGGTTCAGAGCTGGGCATGGAGCCTGCTTAAGATTCTCTCTTTCCCTCTCCCTCTCTCACTGCCCCTCCCCTCTTCCCCACACACAAGCACACACTCTCTAAAAAAAAAAAAAAAAAAAGAAAAAAAAAAGGTATTCCATATAAATGGAAACTAAAAGAAAGCTGGGGTAGCTATACTTATATCAGAAAAAACAGACTTCAAAACAAAGATTGGAAGAAGAGAAGAAGAGACAAAGGGCATTATATAATGATAAAGGGGTCAATCCAACAGGAGGATATAACATTTGTAAATACTTATGAACCTAATATAGGAGCATCCAAATATATAAAGCAAACATTAACAAATATGAATGGAGAAATAGCCATACTATAACAGCTTGAATACCCCACTTCCATCAATGGATAGATTATCCACACAGATAATAAGAAAACATCAACCTTAAATGACATGTTAGACCAGACAGACTTAACAGATGTGTGTGTGTGTGTATATATATATACATATATATATAATATATACATACAGAACATCCCATCCAAAAGCAACAGAATATACATTCTCAAGTGCACATGGAACATCCTCTAGAATAGATCATATGGTAAGCCACAAAGCAAGTCTGAATAAAGAGGACTGAAATCCTATCAAGCATCTCTTCTAACCACAGTGAAATGAAACCAGAAATCGATTTTTTTTAAAAAGTTTAAAAAAGAGGGAGAAAGGAGAAATTATATTATGGCCAACAAATCACAGAGATTTGTTGCTTATTTTAAGACTAAATTCAATCTTCTTCTGTTAATGTCTTACTATTAATTTAAAAGTCCTAGAACAACTTTATAAAGGAAAGTGACATTCCTCTGTTTTAGCCAGAGTTCTTAAAATAATCTTTAACCTAAAATGTTTCCCAAAGATGGGTGCTCAGTTTAAACATTGGTGATAATTCAATCAGCTGCAAAATTCAGTTAGCAGTCTCTACATTTATAGGGAAAACCTGACAAAGTATACAAGTATCAATTGCCACAGCTGTGGTTTAAAATGAAACTCTCCCCCACTCCACTTAACTCATCCTTTTTCTCCTAGTCCCTGCTATGCCCCTTTTCCTTTATTCCTGTTTTATGTTGAGACAGTACTTGGTCCCTGGCTCAGTTTAGTGGAGAGTTCAGGGTCATCAGAATAATACCCCTGGAATGCTGCCTCTGAACCAACTTCTCAATTTAGATTATGCTCCTCTTCTTAAGAATCTTGATATACATCCAAATCATAATAAGGCTAGATGTAAATACTAACTGGAAGATTTATTATAATAAAGCAAAAAAGGAAAGAAAAAAATTTTAATCTTTCTAAAAACCTAATACCATGTACAGTGTAATAAATAAAAATAGACATAATTCTACTACCTTTGCTGAGCCTGACGGTTTATCAAGCGAGGTAATGAAGGACACAAACAGTGAATAAGACAGATCTATGACCTTATGGAATCTGAGATTCATCCAGTTCTAGGACCATCCCTCCTCAACTGTCCTACAAGGAGAGTGTTGTAGAAAGTTCCAATATGGCACAAATGGGACTCATTACAAAATAACAATGCTTATCTTTTAATAGATTGGGCTTCTGGATTAAGGTTGTGATTGTATTGGAAGCCGGAATTCTCATGGAGGATTGGAAAGGAGAGAGGAAACAGAAGAGGAGAGTGCAAAGCAAGGAACTGAGTCACTCTCCCACCTCACCAGGTTTTTCACCCTAACTACTAGTTACATAAATCCTATGTGGAATGCAATATTTCACTTATGACAATTTTATTACTTAAGCTTTTCATAAACCTGTCAAACCATGAGCTGCATGAAACATTTTTGTTTTATAGATTCTCGGTTTTAAAAATAAAAACTTTCATCACTCCAAACTAAATGCAATATGATTGAAGATCACACTACCAAATGATGATTTGATTCTTACCTATAACCACCTGCCCCAGTTAAGGTTTCAAAGTAATTTTTTTAAAAAACCATACTGCAGAAACTAAGACTTAATGTCCCAATTTCATCTTAAGCAAGCTCACTAAAAATTTCCATGAAGATATTTTTACCTTAAAATAATACAACCAAAACACTTCTCTTTAGTTACTATTGCTGCAACACCAAAAATGTGAAACGTCACTAGGAAATTTACTTTTAAAATAGGTTTAAAAGGTTTAGTCCCCACTGCATTTCCAATGATAAAAAGAAATCCCATTCAGGATGGAATTATTAAAATTATTATCATCTCCCAATCATTTTATTGCATCAATATGTAAGAAAACAAAAAACAGTCATTTATTTCAAGAGGTGATCCAAAAAGACTAAAACTTACATTAATATCAGAAAAGTGCCATGTAAAACAAATCTATATAAACCCCATTTCCATTATAATTACAGAGAAATGACCTCCGATGAGAAGGTAGCCGTGTATGTAGTGCAGTTACACAATACTAAACTACACTAACAGACAAAGTGACTTAACCTCATTTATAGGAGAAAAGGGAGAGAGGGAGAGGAAAGAAGAAAGAAATAAGAAAGAAGACCTGTAAGAAAAAAAAAAAAAAAAGATGGAACACAGAAAATCATTTTTGCAAGTTTGCAAGCAGTAAATGATAGTACTCTTCCCAAAAGAAACATGCTGGCCGGCCCTGATATATATAAACAAAATCACATATGAGAATCAAGTATACTAGTATTTGTCAACATGCAGACTACTGCATTCAACCTAGCAAGACACCTGATTAAAAAGTTAGCCAAGTAGAAGATTAGTCCACAAGATACCTCAGGTAAAAGAAGAGATTTAGATATACTACACAGTCATGATTTTATTGGCCATTCTCCACCACCACGGAAATCAAATACTGAATGCTCTAAACATGCCATTTCCCTCCCTCCCCACCGGAAGTCATAAGAGCTCTCTGATATTGCCATATAAACATATTTTCGTCAAACTAGTATAGACAGTTTAAGTATTACTTGCTGTTCACTGAATTGTAAAGACCATTTCAAAAGGGAAGTAAGAGTTTCCTATACCTGAAGGTTTAATACGAGATATTTTTTAAATTGTATTTGAGACTTGTCTCTTTTTACAAGAGATTCTGATAAGTGATCTACCACATTGAATGCTCACTAATTTCATACAATTCAACAAATGTCTATTGAGTTATCAGTTACAAAAATAAAAAATACATGCTTCTTTGCACTCCAAATAAATACATGAATATTTCTGATACAACAGACACTGTGACAAATTTTAGAATTGACACATCAAAAAGGGAAATAGAGTATGTGGGTTAAAAGTCAACCTGACTGGGGCGCCTCGGTGGCTCAGATGGTTAAGTGTCTGCCTTCGGCTCAGGTCATGATCCCAGGGTCCTGGGATGTAGCCCCACATCAGGCTCCTGGCTCAGCGTGGAGCCCGCTTCTTCCTCTCCCTCTGCCTCTCCCCCTGCTCATGCTCTCTCTCTCTCTCTCTGTATCTCTGTGTCTGAAATGAATAAATAAAATCTTTAAAAAAAAAAAAAGTCAACCTGACTGAGGAGATTTAAGGAGAACTGGGGAATAGTCAGGATCTGAGGAGAGCCTTTAGGGAAAAGAGAGAGAAGATAGGGTTCCAGAAGCAGAGATGTCATGACAGAAGATGAGCATGAGCTAAAGAAAAGAGGTAGAAACATATCAGTTTGGTTGTCTAAAGGAAAGCAGTCTCACTTGGAAGCTTAAAGAAAATGACAGAGCCTCCAATTTCAGGTGGGCTTTCATTTTTCCACAATGAGGGAGTGTATTAGTCAGGGTTCAGAGACTACAGAGAAACAGAACCAAAAGGATATATAGAGAGATATATATGAGATTTGCTGTGGGAATTAGCTCAAGTGATTATGGAGAAGTCCCATGATGTGCCATCTGCAAACTGGAGAACCATGAAAGCCAGTGGTGTAATTCAGTAGGAGTTCCACGAGGAATTGAGACCCAGAGAGGTCAATGATATAACTCCCATAACTCTCATCTGAGGCCAAAGGTCAGGGTGGGGGTCAGGAGGGCAGGGGGTTGCTCTGTGTGTAAGTCCCAGACTCTAAAGGCCCAAGAATCTAAAGCTCAAATGTCTGAGGGCAGCAGAAGATGGAACTCCCAGCACAAGGAGCTCGAACAAATTCACCCTTTCTCTGCTTTTTTGTTCTGTTTGGATCCTAGGAGGACTGGTGATGCCCACCCACAGCGGTGAGGGTGGATCTTCTTTACTTAGTCTACTGACTTAAATGCTAATCTCTTCTGGAAACACCCTCACAGACACACCCAGAAATCCTGTTTACCAGCTCTCTGCGCATCCTTTAAGCCAGTCAAGTTGACACACAAAATTAACCAACACAGGGAGCTGCCACAAGTTTTTGAGAAAGGAAGTGACATGAACAGACCTGTGATTTCTAAAAGTTACCTTCTGAAGCAGATAGGAAGAAAGATTGAAAGAGCAGGACCAGTTTGTAAAAACCTACTGGACTAGTCAAGAGAGAAATTCCTGAACAAAGCCTATGGGAGGCATGGACAAAGCACTGAAGTAGAACTCAAAGAATTTCACAGCTGAGCGAATGGGAGACCAACACTCTTCACAAATACTACTACAGCCTCCTGACCAACTTGCAAGATCCCCTCCCAAGCATTCCCCCCACCCCAGCCAGAGTGATTGTTTTACAAAGTAAACCATATTGCATCTCAAGGCCCTCCACCCCTCCTCCCTCCATGCCAGTCAAGCGGGCCTTTTCATTTTCTAGAAGTTCAACTTCTTCCCTGCCTCAGGACCCTCATGCACTGCTTTCTATATCTGGAAACTGGCACCTCAGTGTTTTCCACCAGGTGAACCCTAACTGGCCTTCAAATCTCAGTTTAAATGTCTCTCTCTCAAAGAGGCTACCCTCCTAACCCCTCCAATCTAGTCACATGCCCCAACCTTTAAATTCTCTCTTGAAATATGAACCACAAATTTAGACATGGGTTTGTGTTTATATTTGATTAACACCACCCCCCCCCCCATAGACTATTCCCTGAGAGGCAGGACTATGACTATTTGTTCCCTAGTGTCTGTACCCATAGTTGGCACCTGGCAGGGGCTTAATGAACACTTGCTCAATGATAAATACACCACAAAAGATCACTTCAGGTGCTCTACTGGGAAAATGATAATGCCATTACCTAATAAAGGGAACACAGGAACATCAAGTTTGGGGATAAAGTGGAATTCTATCTGGGGAATGTTGAGTTGAAGAAATAGTGGATTAGGTCTGAGCTGTACATGTGGAATCACCAAACAGTGAAGAATAAATGTAACATTGGAAAAGGAGAAGCAAAATAAAGCAAGCAGATCAGAAGAACTTCTACCTAACTGCCAGGAAGAAGAAAACAGACAAAAAGACTGATATTCCTGGGTGCCTGGGTGGCTCAGTTGGTTAAGCGACTGCCTTCGGCTCAGGTCGTGATCCTGGAGTCCCAGGATCGAGTCCCGCATTGGGCTCCCTGCTCAGCAGGGAGTCTGCTTCTCCCTCTGACCCTCTTCCCTCTCATGCTATCTCTCATTCTCTCTCACTCAAATAAATAAATAAAATTAAAAAAAAAAGACTGATATTCCTAATACGTAAAAGGCTTATAAAGTAGAAAATACCAACAAACCTAGAGAAAATGAGGCTTAAAAAAAAAAAAAAAAAGGACAGTTAACAGAAAAAGAAAAGCACATGTGCCCTAACCATATTAAAATATATTCAGCCCAATGTGTACCTCAATGTAAATTTGGTATAATATTATCTTTAAAAATTCATTAACTTAAGTGTCTAAAGATAAAGAAATTTTAAAAGTTAAAAAAAGATATTCAGGGGCGCCTGGGTGGCTCAGTTGGTTAAGTGTCTGCCTTTGGCTCAGGTCATGATTCCAGGGTCCTGGGATCAAGCCCCGCATCGGGCTCCCTGCTCAGCGGGAAGCCTGCTTTTCCCTCTCCCTCTCCCTCTGCTGCCCCCGCTTCTTGTGCTCTCTTGTGCTGTCAAATAAATAAGTAATACCTTAAAAAAAAAAAAAAAAGATACTCAATTTCACTCATAAGGAGATGGAAATTAACAACAAGGCTATTCCATTCAGCAAAAAAACAAAAATCTGACAACATACTCTGATGCTAAGGTTACGTATAGACAAATAGGCACTCTCACACATTACTGATGGGAACAGAGAGAGAGAGAGACATGAGGATAAACCCAGCAATATCTAGTAAGACTGCATACTCATTTACCCCTTGACCCTGCAATTCCACATCTAGGAATCTGTCGCAAATATACAATGGCAAAATATAAAAAGACGTGTATATGCACAAGGCCATTTATAGCAGTACTATGAACAAGAAATTAGAAACAATTCAAATGCCCACCAATTAGGAACTGGCTAAATGAACTATGGTCTATTCACTCAATGTAGCTATAAAAGGAATAAGTAATTTACTACTAAGAAGGGATCTCCAGGAGCTATTAAGTGAAAAAAGTAAGGCATACAGCATTCTATGTGAGAAAGGAAGAATATTAATATATATTTTGCTTATATTTAAAAAAAAAAAAAAAAAAAAAACCAGAACGGAAGAACAAGTTTTTAGAATGCAATTACTTAGAAGGGAAAATAGAGAAACCAGAGATGGAAATCGGACTCCTTTGAATAAATCTTGTTTTGCAGATTTGACTTTGGAAACATGAAGCTGTTATACAGGATTATAAAACAAAATTACATTTTAGAACAATTACTAAGTATCAAAATTAAAATATATGAACTTAAATGTATATCCAGTTGGTGGCATAGCTGTACAGAGAACAATTATTAAGACCCACTTAAACAGTATGGTAGACAGCCTCTGAGAGGGGCCCCAAGACCCCCCCACTTCCTGGTATTCACACCCTTAGGTAATTACCTCCTCTTTAATAGGGACTGTATTTAGAGACTTGTTTCTAAGAATAGAATGCAGCAGAACACCCATGTTCACAGCAGCATTTATTCACAATAGCCAAAAGGAGGAAACAAATGTCCATCAATAAATGCATGGATAAATAAAACACGGTATATACATACAATGGAATATTATTCAGCCTAAAAGAAGGAATGAAATTCTGACACGTGCACACAGATGAAACCTTGAAGACATTCTGCTAAGGTGAAATAAGTCACGAAAGGACCAATACCATATGATTCTAATTACAAAGGACCCAGAGTAGTCAAATTCAGAGACAGAAAGTAGAATAGTGGTTGCCAGGGGCTGAGGCAAAAGGGAGATGGGGAGTTAGTAATACTTAATGGGTGTAGAGTTGTGGTTTGGAAAGACAGAAAAAGTTCTGGAGATGGATGGTGGTGGTGATTATACAACAATGTGCATGTACTTAATGCAAACGAACTACACACTCAAAAATGGTTAACATGGTATATTTCATGTTATATATTCTATTATATACATATATTTTTTAACACAACAAATTTTTTTTTAAAAGAATGCAGAATATGTGATGGGCTGTCACTCTAAGAACAGATTTTGAAAAGGCCATGGCTTCCATTTTGGACACCCTTTCTCCTTTGCTCCAACCTAACAACCAGCTGCCGTGTTGTTAAGTGCCCTGGGGAGAAGCCCAAGGAACTTGTTTCTGGCCAACAGCTAGAAAGGATTTGAGACCTGCCAATAATCACCTGACTGTGCTTGAAAGCACCCCCAAGGGCTCCTTTGTGCCCCCTCCAACTGAGTCTTGGGATGAATGCAGCCCCAGCTGACACTGAGATTGCAGCTTTATGAGAGACCCTGAGCTAGAGGCACCCAGTTATGCTGCACCCTACAGAAAATGACCCACAGCAACTGAGATAAGGTTTGCTGTGCTAAGCCACTAAGTTTTGGGGTGATT
Source organism: Phoca vitulina (assembly GCF_004348235.1). NCBI lineage: Eukaryota > Metazoa > Chordata > Mammalia > Carnivora > Phocidae > Phoca > Phoca vitulina. The sequence continues at coordinate 35,509,193 of NW_022589706.1, forward strand.
TGTTACACAGCAATAGATAACTAATACACACAGTACTTTGACTAAACATTCCTAAGGGAATGTGCCCCATATCAAAAAAGAATTACAAATTCCATTGCTGGGTACATATCCAAGAAAAAAAGCACCTATGTCCACCAAAAGACATGTACAAGAATGTTCACAGCAACTTTATTCATAATTATCCCAAACTAAAGCAACTCAAATATCCACAACTGGAGAACAGATAGATTGTGGCATTTCACACAAATGGAATACTACACAGCTATGAAAAAGACAAACTACTATTTCATACAACATTGGTAAATCTCACAGACAAAATGTTGAGCAAAAGAAGACAGAAAGTTTTAACACTGGTACTGCTATTCTAAGACTTCTGTGTGTATAACATACAGAGGTACTCAAAATGAGGAATTATGAAATGTTCTAATTATATTATTCCTGGTGTCACTGGGAACCAGGATTCTTAGCTGAGAAAGATAGATATAAAATAAAAAAAGATTGAGCAAAACTCTTATAGAGCTGAAACAGAATTGGAAGTATCAGTAGGAACTCATGAGGTTCTCTATCTTAAAAAAAAATTCTCCCCTAATTTTGACTACTGAAAATACCTAGAAACAATGATCAATCCATTAGAAATGAGAACCCCTAGAGCCCAGAGTATAGTCTTAAAATCCTATTCCCCAGTAAAGGAATCGGGGTCCCTCGGGTCCAGGGATACCAGGCATAGGGAGGAAATGTACATGATGTACCTGGAACTCCTTGTCATACCAGATAATCAAGAAGCTATCAAAAACTACTAGAGCCATGTCAAAATAACTCAGTAAGCAACTTTAAAAGGCTCCGACTGACCAAAGTTTAAATAATTTAAGCATCAATAAAAATAATCCATTACGTTTAAATCTAAGAGTCCTTAATGAGTCTAGGGGAGAAGGGGCAACCCTAACTGATCACTACTGCAGAAGGCTGATATAAACAACTCATTGTTTTGAAACTGGTAGGCCAGGGGAAACTATCAAGCTTTTCTCCAACCGTTCCTATACAAACTATACAAGTAGGTAACAAATAGTATATGAGGAACAGTTTCTCTTTATAGAAGATTTCACATGATAAATGAACAGTAAAGCTATAGTATTAACACATCACTATCTTGCAACCCCTAATTATTTAATAGACCTAAAGCAGGGAGTCCATCACCTGTTTTTGTAAATAAAGTTTTATTAAAACACAGCTACACTCATTCATTTACATTTTGTCTATGGCTGCTTTCCCATTTCAAGGACAAAGTTAGTAGTTGCATCAGAGGAAACCAGATGGCCCACAATGGGTAAAATACACACTATCAGGCCCCTTACAGCGAAAGTTTGCCATCCCCTGATCTAAAGCATTGAGCACAAATGTCAACTAATCAACATTAAAAGAGGGAGAACTAAAAGCTGTGTGCACCAGACACTTGCCAAAACACACAGACTTGCCAAAAGAAAGTGAACCTGAATCTGAGTAAGTCTCTAGATCCAACTACCAACTAACAAGAAATACAAAGGACAGAGGAGTATGTTCAATCACTTCACAGGAATGTAATCAGGAGCATCCACATCTATGGGACAAAGACCCAATTTGTCAACAAATAAATTTTAAGGACAAGGACAACCTTAGGAGAAAAATTAAAATTGCAATGAAGGGAGGGCTTATCTAGATGCTGATTCAATCAAGTCAACTGCTTTAAAAATCTATAAAAGAATCAAAATTACCACCAACTGGATATTTTATTACATTGGGATTGTTGCTGTTTTTTAAAGGTGATAATGGTATTATAGTTGTATTTTTTTTTTTTTTAAGATTTTATTTATTTGACAGAGAGAGACACGGCGAGAGCAGGAACACAAGCAGGGGGAGTGGGAGAGGGAGAAGCAGGCCTCCCGGCAAGCAAGGAACCCAATGCGGGGCTCGATCCCAGGACCCTGGGATCATGACCTGAGCCGAAGGCAGACGCTTAACGACTGAGCCACCCAGGCGCCCCTTGTAGTTGTATTTTTTAAAAGAAGATCTGCTACTTTAAGAATACATACTGAAATAAAAATAAATTATATGACGTCTAGGATATGCTTTAAAATGATACAGGAGTGGGAGAGAAGTCGGTGGGAGATAGACAAACAATTTGGCAATGATTTGATAATTATTAAACCTGAGTGATGAATACAAGGGGGTTCATTACAATAGTCTGTTTATTTTTATATAAATTTTAAATTTTCCATAATAAAAATTAAAAATAAAGCAAACATTTCTTATTCAGACACCGAAAAAAATCTGAAGTAAAAAGAAGAATAGGTCAGAGAAGTGTGTTAGATCACCCCAAAAAGCAACTGGACTGTGACAAGGTATGGATCTTTCAAAGGAATGATAAGAAGCCAACTTTGAAAAGAACCAGTTCAGGGATCAAGTAAATGATTGCTGAGTAGATCCAAACTTAGTCATGTGTCCTTTTCCAACTATATCAAGCATCTAGAACTAGGGGGGAAAGGATATATATGGCAAAGGAACTTAGGTTTGAGATTTGGTAAGGCAGTTACTCAGAATTTTTAAAAGGCAAGAGAATATAAGATGCAAGAATGATCATGGAGTTTGGGTAAGAGGAAAGCTAATGAGGCTAGGAAATAGCTCACTTGGTTAGAAAAACAAAAAAATGCCAAGAAACTGCAAGTCATAATAAAGACTAAGAACAGATTTGAGAAGTGGGATGTGACAGAGGGTAATGATCATGACAGGAAACTTTCCAAAACCTCAGAAACAGAAGTGTTCCAGGTGATGGGGAAGCCTAAGGTAAGAAGGGGTGGGGTGTGAGCAGTATGTAGAATTTTGACGCTCCAGTCCCAGTGAACTAATGCTGGTTAACTAACTGGTTTCAACTACCTGCCAAAGAATCACACCCTTCTCCCAAGCTTATTTCAAAAGGTTATCTGTATGTGTAAGGGGCCCAGGACCGGAAGCTCTGGTCTAAGATGTAGTGATCCTGGAAAATTAGTAAGGTGAAAATGATGGAGGCTAGGCAGACAAAGAAGCGTGATGAGAGCCACCAACATGATACAAGAGACAGAAAGGGAGTATCGGAGTCAAATAATGGAAAATTCCAGAGGTCAAGAGAAGAATAAAAATGTGGAGAGAAATAAAAGACATCAAAACAAAACGATTAATTGAAAAATGTTCGGTTAGTGGAAGCCTTATTGGAACTCCGTAATTCAAAGAATATAGTCTAAAAATCTATCAAAGGGGTTACAGAAGAAAGGTATCCTCAAAAAACCAACAATCTACCAATTTGTTCATTACAATCATAAAAGTGTTAGATGTATGAAAGCACCAAAACACCTTATAAATCATTTAGTTTAATTCACTCATTTCATAGATGAGAAAACTGAGCTCTACTAAGGCTAATTAACTTGCGCTCAAAAACACAATGCAATTAATGATTATAACTAGGGCTAAAATGTACCCCATTCTGCACTCAACCTCCCTACCTGGCATCCTCACCTAACACCATGGTTCCATTTGGTGACTTACTTCTCTACAGTGCTAAATGTCATTATATATTTCCATGCATCAAGAGCAGGCATTTGGTAAATATTTGTTGACTAACACTCAAAATAAGCCTACTTCAATAATTTTCTTTTAAACGTCTCCTATAACAACAACTGGTTCTGCTCAATTTTATGCCTCTGCCCCACCCCACCCCCACCCAGCCAAAAATGTATTGAGTAAATCTCAGGGATGTTCAAAAAACATGTTGGCTAACTAGCATCTATGCTTCCAAAAACTGTTAGAATATGAAAAGGCACACATAGTGCCAGGCTAAAAAAAGAAGAGTTGGCATCACACACCTCTCTTATCATCTCCATAAATATGTAACTACATAATGTACATCAATAGGAATTAAGACAACGTTCTTGACCCAGTGGACTCAACGTACCTAAATAGATAGGAAAAGACAGTAACGGGATGAACTACCCAACCTTCCGATAAGGGATTAATGGAGTACATATAGAGTACATAATGTATACACACAGTTGTTTATATATTTTTATATTCCTTATAAATATCAGATATTATACTGGACCTAGAATCTCACATGGAAAGAATGTTTTGAAGCCTCCAAAAATCTGATGTTGCTATTTTTAGATGTGATTTTTAAAAATTAGCAAAAAAAAAAAAAAATGCAGGTATTACTCATCTGTGAGAAGAGAAGGCACAATAAAGGGGAAGGCAATCCCCCCCCCCAAAAAAAATTGTTTTCACAAATTTCTATTATTCTGTTAAAAAGTACATATCCTTGGAGTGCCCGGGTGGCTCAGTCCGTTTAGTGTCTGGCTCTTGGTTTCAGCTCAGGTCATGATCTCAGGGCCCGGGGATGGAGTCCCGAGTCAGGCTCAGTGCTCAGCGGGGAGTCCCCTTGTCCCTCTCCCTCTGCCCCTCCTCCCCCTCGTGCTCTGTCTCTCTCTCAAATAAATAAAATCTTTTTTTAAAAAAATAAATAGAAAAGGGGGCGCCTGGGTGGCTCAGTCGTTAAGCGTCTGCCTTCGGCTCAGGTCATGATCCCAGGGTCCTGGGATCAAGCCCCGCATCGGGCTCCCTGCTCTGCAGGAAGCCTGCTTCTCCCTCTCCCACTCCCCCTGCTTGTGTTCCCTCTCTCGTTATGTCTCTCTCTGTCAAATAAATAAATAAAATCTTTAAAAAAATAAATACATAAATAAAATAAATAAATAAATAGAAAAAATAAAACGTACATATCCTTACCACTTAGAACAGGTTGTTGAGGCACAGAGTTTGTAGAAAAGACACCAATTTGGGAAAGGATCCATCTAGAAGCTTTTTCAGTGTGGAGCTTGTACTTTATAGGCACACGAGTGGGCTCGCTGGTGCAAAGCAGTAGTGATTCACCATGTACAAAGCAGAATATGGGATGTTAAAGGCTGGAAGACAAAAAATGAGAGAAAAGAAAGAAATATGGTTGGTTATTAGTAATACCCATGTTTAAAACAGAAGTTGTAACATTTTAGCAGTTTTCATAGAATATCATTATTGAAATTAGTTTTTATCATTGAGAATCTAGACAAGAAGAACTTTCTTGTATAAAAATCTCAACTACAAAGGGAAAGACTATCTGGAGAGAGAAAACAAAATGAGAATTAGTCTTTTGAAGGATCTAAAGATTTTTTTTGCCACCCACAACATCTTTCTCAAATGTATTATAAATTTCCTTACCATCTAAACATAATTAACTGTTCCTTAATGACACAAGAGCAATCATCATAAGAGTGCTTCCCTAGTACTTGAGGACATACACCTTATGGGACTTGGGGTAATAACCCTAGAACTGCCTTTATTTCAAAAGGTACACCCCAAAGTACCCTAAGAAATAAGCACGTTCTGTTGCTGGTGATAATGTCAATATCTACAAAATTAAGAATGACTTTATCCTTTGACCCAACAATCCTATTTCTGGGACATTCTCCTACAGATATACTTGTACACTCACAAAATCAAGCGTACAGCAGGACTGTTGTGGGATTATTTGTAAAAGTGAAATACAGGAAACAACCGGTTACACATGACCCAGCAATCCACTCCTGGTTATATACCAAGAGAAATAATAAGATATATACATGCAAAAATATGTATATAAATGTTCATAGTAGGGTTATTTGTAATAACCAAAAGGCAGAAACAATACAAATGTCATCAACTGATGAATGAATAAAATGTGGTATATCCCATCCAATGGAATATTTCTGCCTCAAACAAAAATGAAGTACTGATACATGCTACAAAATAGATGAATCTTAAAAACATTATGCTAAGTAAAAGAAACTAATCACAAAAGGCCACAAAGGCCGCATATTACATGATACTATTTATATGAAGTGCCTAGAATAGACAAATCTACATACAGAGAAAATAGACTAGTGGTTGACTAGGGCGGGGTGGGGGGAGAGGAGGAATGACTGCTAATCGGTACAGTGTTTCTTTTGGGGATGCTGAAGATGTTCTAAAATCAACTGTGGTGATGGCTGCACAATTTTGTGAATATTGTACACTTCGGTGATTTGCATGGTATGTGAATTATATCTTAATGAAGCTTCTATATTAAAAAAATATATATGTAGTCTGTAGCTTCTTCACCACTAACCAGTATTTCCCATATTATTCCTTATTACCTTCCAACACTATATAATGGGAAAGGCACTGGATTCAAGATAAAACATGACTCTTGCTAATCTTAAACCATAAATGAACCAGAACTTTCAAGTTTCAATTTCCTCTTGGGGGAGGCAGGGAATCCTCTGTGTTACACTGTCTTATTTTTTCCCTAACAATTGAGCTGCATGCTTACCAAGAGTAAACTATATCTGCCCCAAAATCTGTTTATGCCAATTGTATTTGCAATAATTATGTAACTTAAATATTACATCAAAAATATGAGTGCAAAGAAAATGCTGGGTCTCTGAAAATTAAGCTGTATGATTAAGTTCCTTAAAAAATATCCTAAAGAGAAGGCCTGAGTTATACAAATGATTGATGATGTATAAGCATTTTATACTTTTCAATTATGAAATATTTAAGGTATGTATCTTTCTAATGATTCCTCACTTTAAACAAATTTTCTGTGTAACCAACCCAACTACCGGTTGATTATACAACCAATATTGTATAAGAGAGAAAGTCTACTCTATACAAGTAGTTTGTATAAAAAACTGACAAAGTACACCACTATTCCTACCAATCTATCTCATGCTCTAAAGAGTGATGGTTGACCCTACTGAGTTCTGTCTTAGAGACGCTGAAACTTTTCTACTCTTTAAGCTCCCAGGCCCACCACAGTCTTGAACTCTACAGATAACTTGTCTCTTAAACTAAAAGAGGATGCCCAATGTAAACTCTTCAAATTCAATTCAAGGGTGCTGAAATCCCTCTTCCTATGCTCTTAGGTTCTCCAAATCCTCCCTTTTCAGAGTTACACTTACATCTGATCTATATATTCAGATGACCATTAAGCAAAAAAAAAATTTTCTCACTTACATTCATGCACCATAGACTCCTCTTGATTTCCTCCTAGCACACATTTGTGCCTCTTCTTTCTCACCTATCAACTTATCCTCGATTTCCAATCACTTGCACTCTGACTCCAATACTAAATACTAAAATACTCTTCCTAATGACTTCAAAAGAATTCTAAGTGCCCATTCTAACTTGCATCTGACCTCCCCTCTTACTACTCCAATGCACCTCAGCGATTGCTGCCAAATGCACAACTGTGATCACAAAATTCTCTGGCTTGGTAATATACAGTGGTACTCCTAATTCCTACAGAATAAAGTCCAGAAATTTATTAGCCTCACAGTCAAGATCCTAATGGCAGAAAGTCAACTGCTAGCACATCCCCCTAATATTCTCTAGACTACAGTCAGGCTGAACTCTGCTCCATGCAAACATATCCCATTCCTACACCCACATTCTTTTTCCATCTAGAATGTCCACTCTTTGTTTCGATGCACTGAAATTCCTCTAAAATCATTTCTAAAGTAGAAAATCACTTATCCAACTCGAGCATTGGATTTCTCAACCGTCACACCTTCAAGGACTATTTTATAAAGATCATAAAGTGCTACAACTATAATAAGTATTATTAAGTATAAACTAAGAGCCAGCATATATCACTCAACAAATGTGGTTACTGTTATTCACTCAACAGAGTAAGTGCTCTATAAATATTTTTCAAATTGAAAATTTGAAAAAATTGTATTTTCCAGCCACACTACACTCTTTGCCCTAAAAACAATAGTTCAAGGTTTGATACCTCTGAAAGTTAAGATGATGAAAATTTCTGATAATCAATAGTTTTCAATGGATGGGAATCTCATACAGATTCATGGTGTAAGAACAGTAACCCACTACTTCATTATTTAGTCAAGAGCAACTTGATTCATAATCATTTCACAGTATATGTTAAGTCATTATGCTGCATGCCTTAAACTTAGTGTTGTATGTCAATTATATCTCAATAAAAAGTGGGGGAGACAACTTGATTCAGTAATATCTACCAAAAATACGAAAGGCAAGGCATACAAAAACAGTAGTTTCATCATTTATGTTTTTTTAAAAAATCGTGTGAAATACACCTAACATATAATGTACCATCTTAACCATTTTTAAGTGTGCAGTTCAGTAACATTAACGTACATCCACACTGTTACACAAACATCACCACCATTCATCCATCTCCAGAACTCTTTCCATCTTGCAAAATTTAAACTCTGTGACCATTAAACACTAACTCCCCATTCCCTCTCCCCAGCCCCTGGTTACAAGCATTCTACTTTCTCTGTCTAGGAGTCTACTCTGGGGACCTCACTGGAGCGGGATCACACAGGATTTGTCCTTTGTGACTGGCTTATTTCACTAAGCATGATATCCTCAAGGTTCATTCATCTTATCATTTACCTTTTCAACAAGAACTTCAAAACCACACAAAGGACATGGTTTAAACACATTCTAGTTTAAACTCATGGTTTACACATTCTCTGTACCCTGGAGATTTAGAGGACTCAAACTACAAAAAGAAAGGGAAAAGGAAAACACATAGTGGATAATCTGGTATGATACCAGGCATTCTGCTAGGTGCATTTCGCAGACAATTAAGTCCACACGACCCTGAGGAGGTAGGGTTATTATTATTCCCAATTGGTAAAAGAAAAAGAAGGCTCAGGAGACCACGCAGTATTAGATAGGCCTCCTATGTTACTTTCCTATTTCCACTTTGTTTTTATCATAGAAGTTATCACTATCTGACATATATCCATATATACATTTATCTCCTTATGTGCAAATTATATGTAGACCAAATAAAGTTGGAAATCACCACACTAGCGCAAGGGCCATAGTTATATAACAAAGTTGTGTCTATTATACAACATAGTTTAAAATCTAAACATCTTACAATCTCTGGCTTTTCTGAGATGCTTTTCCACAGGTACATTTCTTAGATACTCAGAATTTGGGAGACCTTATTGCTGCTAAAGATACATTTAGAGATATTTCTGCCCAGCAGGGATGGGAGGTGGGAGGCGGGGGAGGGCCGGGGTAGAGGATAAAATTCCAACTGAGAAGTCCAAGGAGGCTTGTCCTCAATGACCCCAAATTTAGTATAACATCCCTATGTTCTATAAATTTGGTTGTTTCTATCAAACTTTACCTGAGGACTCTTCTACGAAGCATGAGTTTACAATAGAAGGGGAGATACAAGGTTATGATGTATGGTCTACTTATACCTTAAATATAGTCTCACTATAATATTAGCTATAGTTACAGTAATTTGATTTCCTTCTTCTGCTTCAGAATGAAAGTAAATATTCCTACCATCCTGTATTGCTATATTTTCTCCCTCAAATTAGCTAAAACTTTTATTTCAAGAAATTAAGAATTAAATACCTAACATTTAAGCTGCTTAAACTATATTTTTTCATAATTTAAATTATAGCAAATAACTCCACAATTAGAAGAATTTAAAATGTTATGAAGCAAAATCTGATTGTTTAAGGGCTCTCTAAATAAATTCTTACTTGTAACAAAGCCTACAATTCCCATTAACTTATTGTTTTCATAAAATAATTTCTTTTGCGCACAGTATGAAAAATGTTACTCATAAAAGAAGTACTGTGTTCACAAAATAATTTTATCTTCATTGATGTAATACGAAGTCAGTGGTTTCCTTTTTGTGGTAAACAATGGGTCTTAGGAAACACATTCCCCGCTAAATGTCTTTTACATTTTTTTATACACAATTGGTTCAACTTCCTAATAATCACTATTTACCAGAAATGTGAAAGATAAAAATCTGTCAAGATACACAATAAGATTAAGCAAGCCAAAAGAGAAAAATAAAATTATAAAGTTTCCCTAAAGAGGGTGGGGTAGAGAAAACTCAACCTAACACCAACAATCTCCAAGCCATTTTTAAAACAGAATACTGGTTTCAAGCTGACAAAAATCCACATCTTTTTTCTCCCTTCCCAAAGGACCATGCCCATCAGCATACAAACATTCTGTAATGATCCCCACCTTAAGGGAAGGACAAAAAGAGCCCTCCGATGACATTGTGATTTATAATAAGAAATATACATTTGGTCTTTGTCCCATTTCTGGCACAGAACTCCCAAAACCCTTACAATTTCCTAAGTGATGACAGCCTTAAAGGTGTCTTTTGTTGTTAATGAGGTGACTTTTTGGGCCACACCCAAGGATCAGAACTAGTTGCCAGGTGAACCAACCTGTGATTAGAGGGTTGGAACTTTCAGTGTCACCCCAGCCCCTCACGTGGTGTCAGCGGGGAGGCTGGAGGTTGAATCAATCGCCAATGGCCAAAGACACAATCATCATGCCGGTGTAATGAAACCTCCATAAAAACACAAAAGGACGGAGGCTGGAGAGCTTCCGTGTTGCATATGCGCAGATGTGGGGAAAGTGGCACACTCAAGGGCATGAAAGCTCCTCACCCTTTCCCCATACCTTGCCCTATGCATCTCTTCCATCTGGCTGTCGCCCAGTTTTATAATAAATTAGTAACCTAGTAAGTAAAATGTTTCTTCAAGTTCTGTGAGCCACTCCAGCAAATGAATTGAACCTGAGGAGGAATTTGCTGGAACCTCTAATCTATAGCCAATAGGTCCAGGAGCACAGGTTGACATGCTGGACTGGTGTCTGAAGTGTGACTTTGGGGGTTGGGGGTAGAGGGGAGTGGAGATGGGTCTTATAGGACTCAGCCCTTAAATTGTACGATCTGATGATATCTCCAGGTAGTGTCAGAATTGAGATGAATTGTAGGACACTCAGCAGGGGTCTAAGAATTGCTTGGTGGTATGGGAAAGCCCCATATACACACATACTGGAATTGGTGACCAGATCATTTACCTCCCTTGACCACAAAACCCCTGTCAGTGACTACAGCATCTCTTTGCTCCCTTTTATAATAAAAGTCACCCACATAGTTGCCTCTATGCAGTATTTCACTTCCCTTCTTTGTCCTATTTTTTCTTCTATCCACTCCACGGCTTTTTACCTTCCACTCCATAGGACTGCTTGTCAATGTCACTAATGACCTCCACCCCTCATGAAATCTAAAGGTTAATATCAGGCCTCATCTGAATTGACTCTACAGCAACATTTCTCTCCCTCCTTTTTGAAAGACCTTCACCTGGATTGCAAAATGCCACACTGCTGGTTTTCTTCTTCTTCCTTATGAGCTGCAATTCCTCTGCCTCTTTCCCACCTCAGAACATTGGAGAGCACAAGGTCAGTCCCTGCCCTCTTGTCCACTGACATTTACCTCTAAGTGACCTTACTTATCCAATCTCAAGATCTTACATTCAAACTTGGGATTTGTCAGCATATAGATGGTATCTCTAGCCCCATTCTCTCTCCTGAGCATGAACCTCAAAAATTTAATCATCCATTTGGACACCAAATAAGACTTCAAACTCAGCTCTTAATACATCCCCCCAAATCTTTACCGCCCCCAGCACTGTACCTCAGCAAATAATACCTCTAGAAGTTACCACTTCATCCTAACAAAAAGTAAAAAGATGAACTGAAAATGCAAAAACTCTAGATGCATAAAAAAAGTGAGGTCATAGGGCAAATCACTACTCCCAGAACTGAAGAAACAGACAAATACAGAGAATCATAAATTAATGGAATAGAAACTTCCATGGAGATCAGTGCCAGGGTAAGAAAACCTGAACTATTAAGATTTTTATTTTATTATTATTTTTTTTAAGTAATCTCTACATCCAACATGAAGCTCGAACTTACAACCCTGACATCAAGAGTTGCATGCTCTACCGACTGAGCCAGCCAGGCACCCAAGAAGTCTGTTTAGGACTCTCTCTCCCTCTCCCTCTGCCCCTCCCCCTGCGCACGCGCTCGTGCTCTCTTTCTCTGAAATAAATGAATCTTTAAAAAAAGAAAACTGAAAAGAAAAAAGACTGGAAAAAAAATAGAATATCCTGGAAATGTAGGACACTACAAAATAGGTCACATATATGTAATAAGAGTACTAGAAGAACAGAAGAAATATTTGAAACAATAATGACGGAGAATTTTTCCAAATTAATGTCAGACACCAAACTACAGATCTAGGAAACTCAGAGACCACCAAGCAGGATAAACACCAAAAAAAAAAAACCTTCGACCAGGCATATCACACTCAAAATGCAGAAAAACCAAAAATAAAAAGTCCTGAAAGAAGCTAGAGGGGGAAGAAAACACCCTACCTATGGGGAAGCAAATATAAGAATTACATTTGACTTCTCAGAAACCATGCAAGCAAGAAGAGAGTAAAGTAAAATATTTAATATACTGACAGAAAAAAAAAAAATCTAGAATTCTGTACCCTGCAAAATCATCATTTAGAAATGAAGGAGAAATAAAGACTTTCTCAAACAAAAACCAAGGTAATTTGTTGCCAATAGACCTCTTAATGTACATAAAGAAAGGAGGAGCATCAAAGAAGGAGTAAGGGAAGGTAAAATTAAAACTTTTTCTTATTCTTAATTGAGCTAACAACAGTTTGTTCAAAGTACTAGCAACAATGTATTCGATTATATATGCTTATATAAATGAAATGAATGAAAAAGGGAAGGGTGAGAGGAATTAGGATTATTTTATTATAAGGTAATTGCACTACCCATGAAATAGTATAGTCTTATTTGAAAGTGGATTTGGATTCCTTGTAAATGTATATTGCAAACTCTAGGGCAATGACTAAAAACAATTTTTTGAAGTACAATAAGCTAAGAAAGGAGAAAAACAATCATATAAAATGTTCAAATTAAAACCATAAAAGGCTGGGTGCCTGGGTGGCTCAGTCGTTAAGCGTCTGCCTTCGGCTCAGGTCATGATCCCGGGGTCCTGGAATCGAGCCCTGAATTGGGCTCCCTGCTCCGCGAGAGGCCTGCTTCTCCCTCTCCCACTCCCCCTGCTTGTGTTCCCTCTCTCACTGTGTCTATCTGCCAAATAAATGTTAAAAAAAATAAAAGGCAGAAAAAGATTAGAATCCAAAAAAGAGAACAAAAAACAAGGCCACAATTAGGAAACAGTAACAAATATGATAGTTATTAATTCAACTACAGCAATAATCAGTTTGGACATTAATTGTCTAAATGCACCAATTAAAAGAGAACTGTCACAGTAAATCAAAAAGCAAGGCGGACTGTCTACAAGAAACCCACTTTAAATGTAAAGACACGTATGGATTAAAAGTAACTGCATGGAGGGGCTCCTGGCTGACTCAGTCAGTAGAGCACTCAATTCTAGATCTCAGGGTCATGAGTTCAAGCCCAACACTTGGGTGTGGAGTTTACTTTAAAAAAAAAAAAAAAGGTAACTTCATGGTGAAAGATATACCCGCTAACACTAATCAAAATAAAAATGGAACAGCTATATTACTTTCATACAGAGCAGATTTAAAAGCAAGGAAAGTTATTAAGGATAAAGAGGACCATTACATAATGACAAAAGGGTCAATTCTCCAAGACCTACCAAGCCTCAATGTGTACATGCCTAACAATAGAACATCAAAATACATGAGGCAAAAACTGTTAAAACTGAAAGGAGAAATAAATGAATCTATTATAGTTGAAGACATCAACACTGCTCTTTCAGAAATGAACAGATTCAGCAGGCAGAAAATCAATAAGGACATAGCTGAACTCTACAACACCATCAACTGGCTGGATATAACTGACATACCTAGACTACTTCATTCAGCAAGAGCAGAATACACATTCTTTCCAAGCTCATATGGAACATTCACCAAAACAGACCACATTCTGGCCCACAAAATACAACTTAGCGAACTTAAAAGAACAGAAACCCTGCAATGCCTACTCTCAGTTCATGGTGGAATTCAACCAGAAATCAATGACAGAAAGATAACTGGAGGGGCACCTGGGTGGCTCAGTTGGTTAAGCATCTGCCTTCAGCTCAGGTCATGATCCTGGGGTCCTGGGATGGAGCCCCATGTAGGGCTCCAGGCTCAGCAGGGACACTGCTTCTCCCTCCACCCCTCCCCCTGCTCATGCCCGCTCTCTCTCTCTCTCTCAAATTCATAAGTCTTGAAAAAAAAAAGAAAGGCTAACTGGAAAATCACAAAATACTTGGGAGATTAAAGAATACACTTTTTTTTTTCAAGATTTTATTTATTTGTCAGACAGAGAGAGAGCACAAGCAGGGGGAGCGGCAGGCAGAGGGAGAAGCAGACTCCCCGCTGAGCAGGGAGCCTGATGTGGGACTCGATCCCAGGACCCTGGGATCGTAACCTGAGCCAAGGGCAGATGTTTAACTGACTGAGCCACCCAGGCATCCCTAAAGAACATACTTCTAAATAATACATGGTCAAAGAAGAAATCTCTAAAGAAATTTTAAAATATTTTGAACTGAATGAAAATGAAAATTCTTAAAATTTGTGGGATGTATCAAAAGCAGTGCTTAGATGGAAATTTATAGTAGTAAGTATGTATATTAGAAAAGAAGATCTAAAATCAGCAATCTAAGCTTCCACTTTAGAAAACTAGAAAAAGAGCAAATTAAATTTAAAGTAATCAAAAGGAAAGAAATAAGAATTAAAGCAGAAATCAGTGAAACTGAAAACATGAAATCAATAGCGAAAAATCAATGAAACCAAAAGCTGGCTAAGAAAAACAGGAGAGAGGACACAAATTACTAATATCAAAAATGAAAGCGGGGACGGGCCCACACCAGGCTCCTTGTTCAGTGGACAACCTGCTTCTCCCTCTCCCTCTGTCACTCCCCCTGCTTGTGCTCTCTCAGTCTCTCTGTCAAATAAATAAATAAAACTAAAAAAAAAAAAAATGAAAGAGGGGACATCACTACAGATTCCATGAACATTAAAAAAATAAATACTATGAACAAGTATATGCCCACAAATTTAATAACCTAGATGAAATGGACTAATTCTTTGAAAATATAATCTGAATGGCCCTATACTTATTTTTCAAAATTCAATCAGTAATTAATTGAAATATTATTCTGAAACTGAAAACACTAGGCCCAGATGTGTTCACTGGTGAATTCTCCCAAACAGTTATGGAAGAACTATAATAATTCTCTACAATAACTTTCAGAGATTAGAAGCAGAGGGAATACTTCCTAACTAACTCATTCTATGAGGCCAGCAGTATCAAAAGACATTTGAAAATCAATTAATGTAATCTATCACATTAACAGGCTAAAAAAGAAAAATCACATGACCATATCAATGGATGCAGGAAAAGCATCTGACAAAATCCAACACCCATTCATGATAAAAATGCTCATTAAATTGGAATAGAGGGCAACTGCTTCAACTTGATAAAGATTATCTACAAAAAAACTACAGCTAATATCATACTTAATGGTAAAAAAACTGTAAGTTTCTCCAGTAAGATCAGGACCAAGGCAAGATGTCCATTCTCACCACTCCTTTTCAACATTGTACTGGAAGTCCTAGCTATGCAATAAGAAAATAAATTATATACAGATTAGAAAGGAAAAAATAAAACTGTCTTTGTTTGCAAATAATATGTTGATCACCAAATAGAAAACCCAAAAGAATACACACACACACACACACACACACACGCACACACCCTGAACTAATAAGCAATTATAGCAAGGTTGCAGGATACAAGGTCAATATATAAAAGCCAATTGTGTTCCTATATACCAGCAGTGGACAAACAATTTGAAATTAAAAATAATACCAATTATATTAGTATCACCCAAAAATGAGATAATTAGGTATAATTTTAACATAACGTGTATACGATCTATACGAGGAAAACTTTAAAATTCTGGTGAACAAAATCACAGAACTAAATAAATGGAGAGATATTCCATGTTCATGGACAGGAAGACTCAATATTGTCAAGATGTCAGTTTTTCCCAATTTAATCTATAGATTCAATGTAATCCCAATCAAAATCCCAGTATGTTATTTTGTAGATATCAACAAACTGACTGTAAAGTTTATACAGAGAGGCAAAAGACTCAGAATAGCCAACATAATATTGAAGGAAAAGAACAAAGTCAGAAGACTGACAGTATCCGACTTCAGGACTTAACATAAACCTAGGATAATCAAGACAGTATAATGTTGGGGAAGATCAATGGAGCAGAATAGAGAATCTCGAAACAGACCCACATAAACACAGCCAAACTGATCTTTGACAAAGGAACAAAAGCAATACAACGGAGCAAAGATGGTCTTTTCCACAAATGGGCTGAAACAACTGGACATCCACATGAAAAAAAAAAGAAAAAGAAAAGAATCTAGATACAGACCTTTAACCCTTCACAAAAATTAATTCAAAATGGATCAAGGACCTGAATGTGAAATGCAAAACTATAAAACTAGGAAATAACAAAAGAGAAAACCTAGATGACCCGGGGTATGGCAACGACTTTTTAAATACCAAAGACACAATCCATGAAAGAAATAATTGATAACTAACTTAATTAAAATGAAAAACCTACTGTGCAAAAGACAATGTCAAGAGAATGAGAAGACAAGCCACAGCCTGGGGGAAAAAAAATTTACAAAACACACACATATGCGCGTGTGTGCATGCACGCGCACACACACACCCCCCTAAAAAGGACTGTTATCTAAAATTCACAAAGAGCTTTGTGCAGTGGCAGTATCATAGCCAATGAGGTTTATCCGAGGCACGATTATTGCTAATCGAAACTAAAATACACAAAGAAATCTTTAACCGGAATAGGAAAACAATCTGATATAAATATGGGCCAAAGGGACACCAGGTTGGCTCAGTCCATTAAGCATCAGACTCTTAGTTTTGGCTCAGGTCATGATCTCAGGGTCAAGAGATCAAGCCCCACACGGAGATTCTCTCTCCCTTCCCCTCCCCACCCCCTCTGCATGCACGCGCACACACGCATGCACTCTTTCTCACTCAAATAAATAAATGGGCCAAAAACCTTAACAAACACCTAACCAAAAATATGCATACTGCAAATAAGCATATGAAAAGATGCTCCAAATCGTATGTCAACAGGGAAATGCAAATTAAAATGAGATGTGCCAGACTTCTATTAGAATGGCCAAAATCTGGAACAGTTGACAACAAATGCTGGAAGGGATGTGAAGTGACAAGGACTCTCACTCATTGCAGGTGGAAATGCAAAATGGAACCACTGCTTTGGAAGACAGTTTGTAGGTTTCTTAGAAAAACAGACTCTTACCATATAACCCAGCAATTGTGCTCCTTAGTGTTTACAGGACTTGAAAACATGTCCACACAAAAACCTGCAAACATACGTGTTAGGCAGCTTTATTCACGACTGCCAAACCTTGGAAGCCACCAAGATGTTCTTGAGTAGATGAATGGATAAACTGTGGTCCATCCAGACAATGGAATATCATTCAGCACTAAAAAGAAATAAGCTATCAAGCCAGGAAATAGGAGCCTTAAATATATAATGCTAAGTGAGAGAAGCCAATCTGAAAAAGCTACACACCGTATGATTTCAACTGCATGACATTCTGGAAAAGGCAAAACTATGGAGGCAATAAAAAGATCACTGGTTGCCAGGGGTTTAAGGAAGAGGAACGAACAGGCAGAGCACAAAGGATTATAGGGCAATGAAAATATTCTGCATGACACAAGGATGGATACATATCATTAAACATTTATCCAAACCCATAGAATACACAACACCAAAAGTGAACCCTACTGTAAACTGGGGACTGTGGTAATTATGATGGGACAATGTGGGCTCATCAATTATAACACATGTACCACTCTCATGGGGGATGTTGATAATGAGGGAGAGGACATATGAGTAGGAGCAGTGGGAACACGTACTTTCAATTTTGCTGTGAATCTAAAACTGCTCTTAAAGTCTTTATAGAGAATAATGTCTATAAAAAAATAAAGATTTTTTTTTTAAATTTTTAATGGGGGGAAAAAAAAACCTCTTGTCTTATCTGATCTGGCTCTGATTCCAAATGTCCCCACACATCTTACAAAACAGGTTTTCAGCTTTGGTTGCCATTAAAACAAAAAAGTAAAATTGTTTGGAAATTTTTTAAAATAACATATGTATAGCTATATCAAAGACAATGCCAGAATTTCAACTTATCATAAACTGGTCTTTCCATTAAAATTAACTTCTGAAAATAAAGTTTATCAAAAATTTGATTTTTTTTTCCTGGATGTAGCAAATAATTTAACACAAAAACAAGATCAAAATCTTTGCAAAGATGGGTTTTCTGTGGCCTGTGATAAATCAATTTACAGTACAATAAGTTGCACGAAAAATATAAAGTATGTGTTTATAAGCATTTTCTAGTGAGAGGTCCAGAGTTATTAGATTCTCAAAGGGGGCCATGATCCAGATAAGATTGAGAATGGCAAGTTCTTAGGTTTAAGTTAAATCAAGATATTCACCCACTATTTAATACTGAGGGTTCTACTACCATTATTTACGAAATCTTCTTTGACTTCCATCCTGGGTATGTAGCTCCTTTCCACAGACATATAAAGAAAATAAATTACTGTCACCCAAGTATCTAGAAAAGTACTAGGGAACATCGTAAGAGTTCAATTAAATCACCCCAAGCTTTTTTTTTTTTTTTTTAAAGATACATTTCCGTATGGCTGACAAGATCCCGGAAAATAATTGGGCTATATGTGTCAAGTCTACTAAAATGTTCATAACCTCTAACCCAAAGGGGAAATTTACCAAATAATCCAAAAGCACGTTAAAAATTCTGTATGCAAGGGGGCACCTGGGTGGCTGAGTCGACAAGCATCTGCCTTCTGCTCAGGTCATGATCCCAGAGTCCCGGGATCGAGCCCCGCATCGGGCTCCCTGCTCCACGGGAAGCCTGCTTCTCCCTCTCCCACTCCCCCTGCTTGTGTTCCCTCTCTCGCTGTGTGTCTCTGTCAAATAAATAAAATCTTTAAAAAAAAAAAAATCTGTATGCACAGAGGTGCCTGGGTGGCTCAGTCAGTTAAGCGTCTGCCTTCAGCTCAGGTCATGATCCCAGGGTCCTGGGATCGAGTCCCACATCGGGCTCCCTGCTCAGTGGGGAACCTGCTTCTCCCTCTCCCTCTGCTGCTCCCCCTGCTTGTGTGCTCGTGCTCTCTGACAAATAAAACCGTTAAATATATATGAAAAATAAAATTACTAAGGATCAACCCTGTGTTCGGCACTGTCCTAGGCAGCTGAGATAGGTCAATGAAGAACAGGTCAACGAAGAACGCTGCCCTCCTGTAGCTTACATGCTAACAGTGGGAGACGAGAAACAATACGTATCATTATGGAGTATGAAAAGGTGAAAGAAGCTATAAAAAAGAAAAAAAGAATCATGGACTGTCAAGCGCTCGGCGTGGTAGGAGTTGCAATTTTTAAATGGAATACAGCGTGTTGGAAAGGTGACATGTGAACAAAAAACGGAAGAGTCAGCCAGGTGGATAGCAGGAATGAGCGTGTTCCAGCCACAGGAAAGAGCCACACAAAAGCCCTAAGGCAGAAACCTGCCTGGCACATCAGAGCGAGAACAAAGGTGACGACAGCCGATGAGCAAGGGCAAGAGTAGTAAGGGAAAAAAGGATCAGAAAGGTAATAAGGGACTAACTCAAGGACGGCCTATAGACAAATGTGCTTTAAGTGAGCCGGGGAGTCACCAGAGTCTGCAGAAGAGGGACGTGATCGTCCTACGTTTTAAAGGAGCGCTCTGGCCACTGTGCCGAGAAGGAGCGGACGGGGAGAGGCCCAGCAGTGGGGGACCTTTCGGTGGCAGGCTCTTTGTGACTGAAGTGTTAGAAAAACCCTTGTCTTTCAGCAGGAGAAATTGCTCTTGGATTCAGTTAACTTTCTAGCTCTGTTCCCCAGGAAACCATGAATGTCAGAAACCACAGAATGTCAGCTGTGTTACTAGGCAACATGGCTTATGGTAAAAATGACCCATTGGTACATTGCTTGGGACTGAGCGGGACTATAAATACCTGGAGAGTGGCTGTAACTCTGGGCTGCTCTTAGTGTGGGGACTCCCGCAATCGGGCGCGTACCTTGTAGGAATCCTAGAAGCTATGCTCATGGGTGCATACCATATAAGATAATGGCTTTTGTGGAACATGGTGCTCCTCAGTCACGTTAGCTACATACCCATTCATGTGGGCCTCATTAGTCACACCTAAGCTTCACCTGGAAGCAGAAGCACAGAGAATAGCTCTGGCTGTTCCTTTTTTTTTCTTTTTATATATATACTTTTTATTTTAAAATAAGTTCCAGGCCCCACGTAGAAATTAAACTCACAGCCCCGGGATCAAGAGTCACATGCTCTACCAACTGAGCCAGCCAGGTGCCTGGGGCTGTTCTCTCTCTGCACTGCTACAAGGACACCCCCCAAAAGAACATTTGTCCTTCTCTGCTGGTAAGCTGTTTTTCCAGTCCCTCCTCTCCTGTACCCTAAGTGAATGTGATGTCAAATATGGATTGCCATAGGCCACAGGTCTGGCTGAGCCCCAGTGAAATTCCCTGGGTAGGCACTGCTCTGTTGCAGTAACCCAGGCAAGAAACGGTAGTAGCACGGACCAGGATGGCAGTGCGTAAATAGGAAAAAGCAGTAAAATTGTAAATATAATTTGAAGGAGGAGCTGGTAGGATCTTCCAATAAATAAAATGTGGGATGTGAAAGGGTAAAGTTAGGGATAACGGCAACATTTTTGGCCTTAGCAACTGCAAAGATGGAGGGGGAAAATGGGGTGGGGGAAGGACTGGAGATCAGTTCAGTTTTAGACAATTTTGAGGTGAGAGTCATTCCCAACTCACTCTCTTCAACCCAAGATGGCAGTAGCAGCTCCGAGTATCATGAGCCCATATAACATCATCCAAAAGAAGGGCTATACCTTCATATGTTGAAGCCAGACTCCCCACAGACTTCCCTCACGTGCCACTATCTCGAAACCAATCATGAGCAAGGAGAATGGAACTAACACAGCTGGCTTTAGGCTGAGCCACATTCACAAACTGCCCCCTTTGGAATGGGGGTGGTGGGGCGGGGAGGGGGGGAAGACCATGAAACACA
Organism: Phoca vitulina; assembly: GCF_004348235.1. Taxonomy (NCBI): domain Eukaryota; kingdom Metazoa; phylum Chordata; class Mammalia; order Carnivora; family Phocidae; genus Phoca; species Phoca vitulina. The sequence continues at coordinate 35,530,350 of NW_022589706.1, forward strand.
TGAGCACTAAATACCCAAACAAAACTGGGTTTCCATTAGCAAGGAAAGAGACTAGGAAGTACAGTGTCTGTCAAAGGTATCGGGTGAACCATCCACATCAGTGGTGAAATTGCCCAGAAGGAAAGATTAGTAATAAAGGACACTTACAAAATAAGACAGGGAGCGAGGTGACAAATGAGAGGAAGTGACCTACCTTCTAGTCCATGAAAAAACATTTAGGCAAATCTTGTGAAATTACACAACCACCAAGAAAAGATTCTAAAGGATTTGAGGAAAATGGACTAAAATGAAGAATCTGACTGAATTCAGAAACTCTGAGCTGCAGAAGACAGAGCACTGCCTCAGAAATTTCTAATGCGAAATACTTTTGACCTAGATTTTTAAATCAAATGATCCATCAAGAAAGCTGAATAAAGACACTTTCAGACATGTAAGGACATCACTTGAGGGTATTCTCTAGCAACAAGGATGAAAACCAATAAAGTAGATGTGAGAACACAAGAAACAATGGAAATGATCCAAGAGTGAAATGGAAAAGGCGTCCCAGGATGGCAGCTGTGCAGGACTAGACAATAATTCATCCTATTAAAACAGAAAATTAGTGAACTCCATGAAAGGAAGAAAGCAGTGGAATCCATTCAAAAGACAGAATAACTAAGAAGCTGGTTTAATGACAGGAATGCATGTGTTTCTCTTCTCAATAGAAAAAAAAAATTATGCAACAGAAAATTCCCACAGAGTGCTGCTAATTGTCTACCCAGTTTTCCTCCCTTCCTCCTTGCTAAAGAAACCTAAATTTTTTCTTTCTCTTTTTTGAGTTATCAGGTGAGAAACACATGATTAGAAAAGGTAGCCTCTCCCCCAGACCCATGGGATGAAGTCATTACAGGTCTAAACTAAGCCTGGAAATCCCATTCTCCCTTGCCAGCAATTGGCCTGAGGAATCTCTCCTGTCCCACTGTGGAGAAGTGATTCATTTCAGGCCAATGAGACATACAGGAAAATCACCTGGGGAGCTTCTTGAAAGATTTTTCCAAGATGAAAAGAGATCTGATGGGGAGGAAATTTGCTATAAAGGGTGTTACTGGGCAATTGGTGAATTTGAACGCAGACTGTATATTAGATAATAGTACTGTATCATGGTAGACATGGAAATGTACCACCCACATCCAAAGACTCACCACCAGGTGTGAAGAGTATGATTAAGCTATTAGCTTCATCAGAGTTGGCTTCAGCTCTCAAGAGGAGGTCATGATAATCTCTGAACAGCTCAAGCTCATGACTGAGAAAGGCAAGGTACAGGCCAAGAAATTTCAAGCCAACACAGAACTCTTCTAATGGACAATCCTGACTCCAGATCTGCTTCTTCCTTCATCACAATCTGACAGCTCCACTTGCCCACTCCTGCTTCCTTCTTTTAGGAATCTTACTCCTGGCCTCAGCATCTGCTTCCCAGTGAACGCAAATGTTAAATTTCCTGAATTTAATCCTTGTTCCATGATCACACAAGAAAGTCCTTTTCATAGGTGACACGGAGTAAAGCATTTAAGAATAAAGAGTCATGATCTCTGCAGTTTTCTCTTAAAAGACTCCCCCAAAAAACAACTATAGATATACAAAGATAAAGGAAAAAGCAAATACAGCAAAATGTTTGTAACTGATGAATCGAGGTAAAAGTTAGACAAGAGTTCACATTCTCACAATTTTGTAAGTTTTTAAACTTTTCAGAACTAGGGGTTTTTCTTTTAAAGGGGGGGAAGAGCTCGATGAATCAGTGCCCATCCTATCCCCTTCTTCCCACCTTTTAATAAGTGAGAAAAAGATGCTGGGAGCAACAGTAACCACCCACAATAAAAGAAAGGTCAAGATAATCAGCTAAGTCCCCTGTGGTTAGATATTCTGCAAAATGCTGCCAAAAGAACCAAAGTGATACATCAGGAAAAACAACAACAAAAACACTATTCAAGAAAGTCATGGTTCTGGGGCACCTGGGTGGCTCAGTTGGTAGAGCATACAACTCCTGATCTCAGGGTCATGAGTTTGAGCCCTGCATTGGGCATAGAGATTACTTAAGAAAAATTTAAAATAATTAAAAAAAAAAAGAAGCCATGGTTCAAGGGTGGGAAAATGTGACATGATTTTGAGCAGCTGATGGATTACAGGAAGAGAATCTATTTGTCTTTGATGCTAGGAAGAGCAACCTTCCATGGGCATGGAGTCATGACAGTGGCATATAGAGAAGGAAAGGTCACCATAACTTCTCTGCTCTGCAATGAATATTTGCACAATAATTAAAAGACATCAGACCAACATAAAAACAAAGCACCAAAGACTTCATTAAGGTTACAGAACAGAATGTAAATGTTCTTGAACTTGTCAGTTTAAAAGGCACAGCTGACAGAAGTTGGAAGCTAGAGTGCAAGAAGGCAAAAGCAAAAAGGAGAAGCAGTGGAAAAAGAATAGGATTTTAATTTCGAATCCCTTTAGACTAGAAATCTCTAAACATATTCCACTTGACTCACTTTTTAACCGGTTTTATTGAGATATAATTCACATACCATAAAATATACCAGTTTATTCATTTTTAGTTAGGTTGTCTTTTTATTACTGAGTTGTTAGAGTTCTTTATAGACCTTAGATACAAGTCCCTTATTTGATAGAAATTGCAAATATTTTTCTCCATTTGGTGCGTTGTCTTTTTCACTTTCTTAATGGTATCCTTTGAGGCACAGAAGTTTTTAATTTTGATAAAGTCCAATTTATCTATTTTATTCTCTGTTGCTTGTGCTTTCAGTGCCCTAAGAAGGCTTTGCCTAGCTAAGGTCATTAAGATTTATTCATATTTTCTTCTAAGAATTTTATCATTTCTGCTGTACATTTAGGTCTATGATCCATTTTTAGTTAATGTGTGTGTATGATGGGAGAAGGAAGCAGTTCAAATTCCTTCTTTTGCATGTAAATCTCAAATTTCCGGGTGGCTCAGCACAATGTGCTGAAAAGACTATTCTTTCCCTATTGAATTTTCTTGGCACATTGGTTAAAAAAAAAAAAAAAAATCTATTGATCATGGAGTTTATTTCTGGATTCTCAATACTATCCAGTTAATTTCTACATACTGACACTCTAGTGTGAAATCAAGATAGTATAAGTAACCATTTTAAAATGAACAACTCAATACCACATAGGACATTCACAAGGTTTTGCAACTAACACATCTAGTTCCGACACATTTTGCCATCCCAAGAAGAAACCCATATCCATCAACCCATATCCATCTACCCATTCCCCATGGCCCTGGCAACCACTAATCTGTTTTACATCTGTGCAGATTTAACTGTCTGGGATATTTCATATCAGTGAAATCATAATATATGATCTTCTATTTCCAGCATCTTTCACTTAGCATAATGTTTTTGAGGTTCATGCACTCTGTAGCATTTATCAGTACTTCATTGTTAGAGCTGAATAATATTCCATTGTATGGACATGCCACGTTTTGGTTATCCATGCATTAGTTGATGTACATTTGGGTTGTTTCTACCTTTTAGTGAATGTGAACTGCTATCTAAGTACAGAGCTACTATAAATATTCATGTACAACTGTTTGAATACCTGTTTTCAACTCTTATGGGTACATACGTAGGAGTGGAATATCTGGTTCATATCCTAATTCTAGATTTAACTGTCTGGGGGCGCCTGGGTGGCTCAGTCGTTAAGCGTCTGCCTTTGGCTCAGGTCATGATCCCAGGGTCCTGGGATCGAGCCCCGCATCGGGCTCCCTGCTCCACGGGAAGCCTGCTTCTCCCTCTCCCACTCCCCCTGCTTGTGTTCCCTCTCTCGCTGTGTCTCTCTCTGTCAAATAAATAAATAAAATCTTTAAAAAAAATAAAAAATAAAAAAATAGATTTAACTGTCTGAATAACCACCAAACTGTTTCCCACAGCAGCTGTACCCTTCTACATTTCTACCAGCAATGTACCCGGGTAACAATTTCTCCAGATCCTCACCAACATGGGTGATTTTGTTTTCTGATTCATTTTCAAAGGTGACATCCAGAACTCAACACAGTACTCCACGTGTTGTCTAGACAGTACAGAATAGAGTAAGACTAACACCTTTCCTCTTCGGAACCTCCTCCTCCTGCTAGCAGACTATGAGTCTACGCAGCCTTCCTCGTAGTCACATTACATTTTATATCCATATTGTTTATTACAGTAATTAAAATACCTAAGTTGCCTGTATCCCGCCACATCTCTCTCACCCCTATAACTATGCAGCTATCTCCTCAACCCATAGACAGGACTTCGTATCAAGCTCCATTAAGTTATGTTAGCCTTGGCCCACCATTTCAGTCAGAAATATGTTCAAAAGTTAACCCTAAAAAATTCATTTCATCCAAAAACTTGAAAAGCATAGTATCGATGTTTTTTTAAAGATTTATTTGAGAGAGGGCGCCTGGGTGGCTCAGTCGTTAAGCGTCTGCCTTCGGCTCGGGTCATGATCCCAGGGTCCTGAGATCGAGTCCCACATGGGCTCCCTGCTCGGCAGGAAGCCTGCTTCTCCCTCTCCCGCTCCCCCTGCTTGTGTTCCTGCTCTCACTATCTCTCTCTGTCAAATAAAAAAAAAAAAAATTTATTTGAGAGAGAGACACCGAGAGAGAGAGAGAGAGAGAGAAAGAGCGCACGAGCAGGGGGAGGGGCAGAGGGAGAAGCTGACTCCTTGCTGAGCAGGGAGCACAATGCAGCGTGATCCAGGACCCCGGAATCATGACCTGAGCCAAAGGCAGATGCTTAACCAGCTGAGCCAACCTGGCGCCCCAGGATCAACGTTTTTATCACATTACAAAACATGGACCGTAACCTTCAGCAACAGAAATTTTTCTCCAGTTGTCATCAATTCACTATTCACTAATGTTTAGAGTTGCTACTCAAGCAATCACATTTCCACCTAATTTTATGGTCATCCAGCCCACATTCTCTCACTTGTCAATTTCTCTCTAGAAATGGTACAGAATGTCTGGCAGAAATTCATTTATACTGTTATCCTCTGCATTCTCCAGACCCAGAGTCTAATAATCCTACCTAAACAGTAAGGTTAGTCTAACATATTGTCTCTAGTGAGCCCATGTAATACTTTCCTTTAAAAATGTAATCACAATGTTTTTAGTGCATAAAACACAATGAACTCAGATTAAGTCATACTATGTTCCAAATCATATTTTGAAATTTATATAACAAATATAATACAATGAAAAAAAGCAGTATGTATCACTTAAGGCAACGGAGGAAATAAAGAGCTCATGTGTTCTACTTGAGATTATCAAGACAAATGTGTTGTCAATTTACTGTAATTTAGGGTTATATATCTTTAAAATTCAACAGGAGTCTCTCCTCAACCATAAAAATTCAATAGGAAAAAAAACATTTTCCACATATGTTCACAAAAAATGAATGAGCAAATTTTAGGAAGTTTTGTTTCTAATAATATAGATTATTTTATTGAAACCAATTTCCCCAATTCCTTTAAGAGCACATTCCTCATTCAAGAATCTCTTCTATAAAGCCTTCTGGGGCGCCTGGATGGCTCAGCCAGTTCAGCATCTGCCTTCAGCTCAGGTCATGATCCCAGGGTCCTGGGACGGAGTCCCACATTGGGCTCCCTGCTCAGCGGGGAGTCTGCTTCTCCCTCTTCCACTCCCCCTGTTTGTGCTCTCTCTGTCAAGTGGATGAATAAAAGCTTATAAAGCCTTCAGAGGCTGTTGCAGTCTAAAAGAGCCTCTCCCTACTTTGCCCTCTAAAGATACCTACTACTGTCCTTACCAGGCTGACAACCGATGCTTGGTATTTACTGCTTGTGAACTGTTTGCTAATTTACTTATTGTCTGCAACAGAATCCCGCGGAGAACTGACGCTTTCTCATTCTTTTCTAACCTCATCACAACCAACATAGTATAATGCTTATGAAAAGGTAAGCACTCAAATTCTTATATGATTTTATATCGCATATAATAGTTATAAACCTATACAGAATTAAAATTAAACAGGAAATCATCTCATAAAAATTGAAGGCATTTTAAGGTCTTGTGGTTCTTGGGGGTGATTGCAGTGTGGTAACTAAAGGAAAACTGCGTCAAGCAGGGGCTTCTCCAAGATGAAATAGCTGTGTATTTCAAGGTAGCGAGTAAAGAGACAGGAGAAAATGAAGATAGAGGAGGGGACAGAAAATGTGGAAGGAATGAGATTCTGGGGCTCAAGTGAAAAGAAGATAAAGGACACTTTTCTTTCTGAAAAGGGAAAACTAGGTACAGGGATATGTTGAAATGGACAAGGGTTAAATTCAACAGGTGGGTTTTTCTTTTTTAAGATTTTGTTTATTTATTTGACAGAGAAATAGAGAGCACAAGTAGGCAGAGGGAGAGGGAGAAGCAGGCTCTCCGCTGAGCAGGGAGCCTGAATGGGGGGCTTGATCCCAGGACTCTGGGATCACAACCTGGGCCAAACGCAGCCGCTTAACCGACGGAGCCACCCAGGCACTCCATCAGCAGGTTGTTTTAAGAGAGAAAGAGAATGTTTATTTAGCTCCTAATATTTATTAAGAAAGCACTATATCAGTTTCCTGCAGTCCAATCAATTGCTGCAGTGACAATTATCACAAACCTAGTGGCTTAAAATAATATAAATTCATTATCTTACAGTTCCGGAAGTCAGAAGTCCAAAATAGCCCAGGTCTCGCTGGGCTAAAACCAAAGTGTCGGCAGAGCTGGGTTCCTTTCTGGAAGCTCTGAGGAGATTCCATTTCCTTGCCTTTACTGTTTTATGGAGGCTGCCCACCCTCCTTGGTTCTGGCGCCCTTCTATCTTCAGAGCCACCAACAGACATTGGGCTCCTCCTCATGATGCCATCTCTCTGGTCCTGACTCTGCTGTCTCCTGCTTCTTTTAAAGATTATACGAGGCTCGGGGCGCCTGAGTGGCTCAGCCGTTAAGCGTCTGCCTTCGGCTCAGGTCATGATCACGGGGTCCTGGGATCGAGCCCCGCATCAGGCTCCCTGCTCCGTGGGAAGCCTGCTTCTCCCTCTCCCACTCCCCCTGCTTGTGTTCCCTCTCTCGCTGTGTCTCTCTCTGTCAAATAAATAAATAAAATCTTAAAAAAAAAAAAAAGATTATATGAGGCTCACCCTAATGTAATAACGCAGGATACTCTAGTTTAAAATCAGCTGCTGAGCAACCTTAGTTCCACCTGCAACCCGAATGCTCTTCAGCTGGGTAATATAACTCTCACAGGTTCCAGGGATGAAGCTGTGGAGGGATGCCATTATTCCGCCTGCCACAGGCACTATGCTATGGGCCTCATTTATATCTCTTAATCCCCACAACAACGCTATGGGGGAAATCATGTTTTACTCATTTTATACTTGAGGAATCTGAGACTACCCATAACACTTTGAGAGACTTTAAATAACAGCGCAAACAGCCAGGCTTATGAGATACTACTATAATGTTTGTGAAGCTGCACCAGAGGAACCAGGATGCAGATAACACAGCCTGCACCGGCCTGTTTCTAAAGCCCTCACTACCCTCTCTACTTGCGTGCGCGTGTGTGTGCATGTGTGCGTGTGTGTGCATGTGTGCGTGCGTGTGCACGCGTGTGTGTGTGTGTTTGGGGGTGAAGGGAAAAAGGCTTTTCTTGCCCCCTACTTTAACCAAAACCATCTCTCCTTTCATCACTAGAAATCTCTGTGCATGATTTTGTTTAAAAAGTGTTTAAATCTCTGCACACCATGCTACATATGTTCCATTTAGGCTTTGGTATATGAGAAGAGGTCATATGACAGTATGTCAAGAAACAAGGCTAAAATTATGTGATTTGTAGATTCCTTCCTAAATTGTATAATTTTAGGCTCCAGATTTGAAGATATAAATTATTTTTATAACTATTTCAAGCATTCAGATAAATTCCCCAAAGCATAATATATTGGGCTAGAGATTATCAGCATTTTAAGATGTCTTGACACATATAACCCATTATTTTTCAGGATCCCATCAACCATATAGGAATGGATACTTTTTGGAAAAAATGATGACTGGGGCAATATAACTGACCTCCAGGTATCCTGCCTCATTTAATAATGAACTCTTACGGTATTCCTTCACTCTCCCCTAAACACTTGGGTAACAATAATTTTCTTTTTATGTCCTCAAAAAAGGCTACAGACCAGGGTGGAGATCAGGGAAAGAGTCTGTGATTGATGGCAAAAGCCTTGGTGTTAAATTGTTGGCAAATGTCTTGATTGAACTTTTACCTCTAGAGCAGCCATTTTTAATCTTCTCAGGATCGTGGCCTCTGCTTTGGAATCTGATAAACCTATGGACCTCTCACTAGAAAAATGCACATGAACACATCCCCAAAATTTTTCATACAACTTATTTTACTGCATTTTAAATCTGCTGCCATCACAGACCATATAAAACTAGTCTTTGCAAGGGTATCTGTATGTCTCACTTTTGGTTTTATGCCAAAATCTGCTACACCCAGGAATAAAAATCTAAAGTATGCAATAAAACAAAGCAAACTGCAATTATTTTTGACAAATAGATACCAAACTAATGATGACGGCTGGATGTAGAGCCTCTGGCACCAAAGCACAGTTCTAAGAAAAAACCCACCTCTTGTACATTATTCTCCAAGGACAGCTGGGAAAATAGGGGCGTCAGAGAGAAGGCTCAGGTCCCAACAGGAAGGAAAAATAATATTGACTGAATTTAATGAGTGCTTCCCAAAACAGTAACATTTTATACTTGTATATACTTATAAAAAGGAAAGATATGAGATTTTTGTTTGTTTTTTTAAGTAAGCTCTATGCCCAATGTAGGGCTTGAACTCACCACCCTGAGATCAAGAGTCTCATGTTCTACTGATTGAGCCAGCCAGGTGTCCTTAGGATAAGATACAGTTTTAGAAATTGGGAAATATTAAGATAAATTGAAATATTTGAGAAAAAAAATCATACCAGACCGACTCTGAATGTATCAAGTTCAAAGTGGAGTACGTGTACCCCCAGAGGCAGGGGATCATGCCACTGGTGTGAAGAGAAAATACCGTAAGACTGAACATATGCGTTATCTTAAATTTGAAACTGAGCTTTACTCATATTCACTACGTGAAACCGACACCGGCTCCCTCTCCGGTCCTGCGTCAGGCGGTGTCAGCCCCGCAGCAGTTACCTGAAGAATGCTAGTCACACAGATTGGCTCACTTGACCTCCAGTCTACCTAGAGGCAACCGGAAAAGCACCCTTTCTAGCAGTTTGGGGGGCAAGCAGAGTCGTGGAAATACAAGACTGCCCCACAGCATCATTCCAGTGTCCATTCTTCCTGGACGACGAGCCTTCTTACTCTGTCTTCCCAGGCCTGAGTTGCAGTCTCGGTGTGTCTGGCAGTTTCCAGAGCATCTGTAGGCTGCTGAGGTGGCCCAAGCTCTGAGCTCCCCTTATGGGTTACGTCTGTACCGCAACCCTAAAGCAACTGTCAGGCCCTTCCAACACCTCTGTAAGCCCCTCATATCCTGATTAAATCTCTTCTTTTGTTTGTGGCACTGATACACACACACAGTATTCCAGTAGGTCAAAGTCTCCTAAAGGAAAGGTGGCCATTCCACACCCTGGAGGGGCTGTCTGTGATGCCCTCACCGGATGGCTCACTTTTAGCAAACTGCAATATCCTGCAGCTTCCTTGGGCCCAATTAAGTACATTTGCAGATCTCATTAGAATTATGATGTCACTCACAAATGGGTTTTAAAAGATTTTTGTAAATGAACAAAGGAAGAGAGAGAGACAAACCAAAAAACAGACTCTTAACTATAGAGAACTGGTGCTTGGGGGTGGGGGGGGATGAAATAGGTGATGGAGATTAAAGAATACACTTGTCTTGATGAACACTAAGTAATATATGGAAGTGTTGAATCACTATATTGTACACCTGAAATGAATATAACACTGCATATTGACTACACTAGAATTAAAATGTCTAAAAATTAAAAAAAAATAAAAACTGTCAGAATTGGATACTTAGCTATACCTATAATAAATAAGAAAGGGTTTTTGCAAAGAGAGGCAGATTAAACATAATAAAGCAAAATAGAAGCACAACACAAGAAAACGGTAGAACTGCCAAATGCCTGTTAAAATACCAGTGCTTTATCAAAACTGTAAGGTAAAAGAGTGATTATCTTGTAAACTGTAAAACTATACAACTTTTAGAAGAAAACATAGGAAAAAAATTCTTTGAGGCCTAGGACTGGATGAAGAGTCCATACAACACTAAAAGCACAATTCATAAAAGAAAAAAAATAATTGAATGCACTACACAGAAATTTCAAACTTTTTTGCTCTATAAGATACCCGGTTAAGAGGATGAAAAGTCAAGCTTGGATGGGAAGAAAAGTTTGCCAATTGCATACCTGACAAAGGGTTTATATCTAGACGACAGAAAGAACTCTCAAAGCTCAACAAGTTGAAAAACAATCCAATTTGCTCATTAGGGAAACAATTTGCCCATTAGGGAAAGGCAAATTAAACCCACAATGAGATACCACTACACAACTATTTAGAATGACTAAAGTAAAAAAAATAGTGAAAATACCAAATTCTGACAAGTGTATGAAGAAACTGGATGTTTCATACATTGCTAGTGAGAACATATAGCCACTCTGGAAAATAGTCTGGCAGTTTCTTATAAAATTAATCATACACTTACCATATGACCCAAAAATTGTACTCTTGGCCATTTATCCCAGAGAAATGAAAACTTATGTTCACACAAAAACCTATGCATGAATGTTCACAGCAGCTTTATTCGTAACAGCTAAAAACTGCAAACAACTCCTATGTTCTTCAACAGGTGAATAGTCAAACTGTACGGTGGTACATCCATACAATGAATACTATTCAGCAATAAAAAGAAATGAACTACTGATACATTGGATAACTTGGATGGTTTTCTAGGGCATTGTGCTGAGTGAAAAAAAGTCAATCTCAAAAAGATACATACAGGAGGATTCCATTTATGTAACATTCTCAAAATGACACAATTACAGAGAAGAACAAATTAATGGTTGCCAGTAAACAGGGACAGGGGGAGTGGAGGGGACCTTGAGCTGCATGAGGGAGTTTCTTGGCAGTGATGGAACAGTACTGTATCTTGATTGTGGTGGTGGTGAAATGAATCTAGACATGAAATGTTATTAATTGCACAAAACTACACACACATACACATGAATGAGTGCATTAAAAACCATGAAAACTGAATATGGCTACTTAACAGTATTGTACCAATGCCAGTTTCCTGATTAAACGTGGTTATTAATGTTACGTTATGTAAGATATTACACTGGGGTAGCTGAATGAAAGTTACACGGGACTCCCTGCACTATTTTCACAACTTCCCACGAGTCTATAATTATTTCAAAATAAAGTTTTTCTTAAGTGATGATATTCAATCATACTTATTTTTAAAATTACTAATATTTTAAGTGGAATCAAAAACATGAAAATAATACATTTTAAATTGTTCTACAATGTTTTTCATCTTTAGCTCACTACTTTTTATGAATGTCTTACTATGTACAGTATAAGTAGTATATAGTTTACAACAAACATACATATGGGGAATGCAGACACAGTTCTTTATACCGCTCAGGTGTGGCAAAAAAAAATGTGCAGACCTCTGTTATAGAAGCTACAAAAGTCTGAGATTCTACCTATCCCTTTAAAGTTTTACTTAGGGAAGAATATACAAGAACAGGACAGACACCGGACTGAGAATCAAAAAGAACTCTATTCTATCCATAGTTTAAACAAGTCACAATCTCATGATCATCCACAAAATGTAGGAGTTGTATTAGATCATTCCCAAGACATTCCAGCTCTGAAAACATTGTAACTCCATGAGTTCTACAACAGGAAAAAGTGCAGCAACCATAAAGAAATGTATGACTAAGCTCCAACCAGTATTTACTGAAAGTATACCGAAGATTCAGTATTGCCGGGAATATTAAATACAAGACATAGTCCAGGTTATCATTAACACAAACATAGAAAACAGCACCTACAAAGACAATTTTACCTCAAAGAAAATAGATTACCAGAAGATCCAGTTGAAATATAAATATGCAGATAATAGGCAAAGGTGGCTATTTTGCATGCAGCCTCCTTGTTGTTGAAGGCCTCTAACTTCTGCTCATGGAATTATACGAGGCTCTGTATTGCAACAAAAAATACACCAGTGCATTCAAGTATCCTGGTGTACGAACTTGGGGATCATGACAGTTCTCTCAAGAAGCAGAGTATCAAGACATCCGGGGAGCCTGGGTGGCTCAGTCGGTTAAGCATCTGCATTCAGCTTGGGTCATGATCTCAGGATCCTGGGATTGAGCCTCGTGTTGGGCTCCCTGCTCAGTGGGGAGTTTGCCTCTCCCTCTCCCTCTGCCCCTCCCCTACTTTGTGCTCTCTCTCAAAGAAATGAATAAAATCTTAAAAAAAAAAAAATCAAGACATCCAAGAAAGAATTATTTTCCTTTTCCCCATCCACTTAATTATTCACCATCTACTTGAGTTAGACTGAGTAAGACAGAATTTTAAGAGGTCTATTATTCAGGGGAAGCTAAACATCCACAAGGTAATTATATACCACCCTGTTACACCACCTGCTATCCAGAAACATCAACTACCTGAAACAGAGTCCAAAACCAGGAAAGAAGCTAGAGTCCTCTAAGCAGTAAAAATCAATATAACAAGGTCCTAGCACTAAAGCCCCATGCTTCTTTGGCTCCTTATTCAGAACCTTCTATCATTTTTACCCACCATTCCACAAGTGTGGTTATGGGTTCTAGTCATGGCACACTAAAATATCAAATTAGAAAGGCAAGAAAAGTACAGTAAGCAGGTATAATGAGAGCAGAGAGATACAGCTAACAGTAAAGTAATACGCAAACCAATCACCAAACCAACACGATTTAGAAAGGAATAGTTTCGCCAACAAATGAACAAACTATGGTGGTCTGTAGATTGCTGACTGAGGACACTAATGGCTGGAGCTCTTCTGCAAATAAATCATTGTGTGTTCCCTGGTGCCCAAGACACACGAAAGGAACCACCAAAGTGATATTTTTAAACCAGTATTATAGACAGCATAATCCATCTTGTATTTTTAAACAGAGACACAAAACTGAAAACTGTATTAAATGATCTTTCCAGCATTCTTTAGTATTGAACTCAATTACATCACATCTGAATTTTACCATGAAATAGAGATACACCAAACTCAAAACAGAACAAAACAAAACATGGAATCCTGAGAAGTTGAAATATTATGCTGAAATTCATTCAGGCAACAAAGCATACATGGGAATACTTTATGAACTAAAAAGTGAGGCTGCATTACAGTGAGTGAACAAACTACTATCCTTTCCTCATCAATTCCCAGATGCCCTGTAATAAATAAAACAAACAAAACACAACATACTTCAACCCCTCTGCAGTACAGATGCTCTCAACTAGAGATGAATCTTACAATTGCTGTCACCCAACAGCAGGATGTAGTTGGTGAAAATCTTATCTCCTGGAAAGATCAAGAAAGCGGCAGCACAAAGTGTCTTAGGTCTGACCAAAAACGGTCATTCAAAAAAATCATCCTTTTTTTAAGATTTTACTTATTTATTTGACAGAGAGAGAGCACAAACAGGGGGAGCAGCAGAGGGAGAGAGAGAAGCAGGCTCCCCACTGAGCAGGTGGCCTGAGGCAGGGCTCCATCCCAGGACCCTGGGATCGTGACCTGAGCCAAAGGCAGATGCTTAACTGACTGAGCCACCCAGGCGCCCCTCATTCAAAAAATCTTAAAAGGACAAAGAAATGATCAGAAACCTGGAGACAATTACAGAAAATTCTCAAAAATAAATTGCATCCTTTTACCTTAAAAGATAGCATATTTATGTAATTATCACAATACTTACTAAGCACTCAATAAATTTAGCTATTATTATTTCAAGATGACAAATAAGGACTACTAGAGCTAATGAAAATATCTATGATCATGCTGATCAGGCTATCAATAAGCATTTATTAAGTGCCTAGAAGGTCACCAGCACTATGCGGTAGCAATAAAAGTTCATTACCATGAGAGAGAGAGAGAGAGAGAGAGAATCCAAGCAGACTCCCCAATAAGCACGGCGCCTTATGCAGGGCTCAAACCCAGGACCCTGAGATCATGACCTGAGCTGAAATCAAGAGTTGGCCGCTTAACTGACTGGCACCCCTCAACTTCTTTTAAAGTATGTCCTTTCTTTAGGTCCAGCAGGCAGATATTTTGAGACATAAATTATTTACTTGTTTAGAGTCACCAAATGATTAAATGAATATAAAAAACTGTCACCAAATGAGTCTTGTAGTTTTCATAGGAAAAAAAAAAACTTTTCCCATTACTCTCCAGGCTTAGGTAGAATAAGGATGGTAGATAAACTGCCTCTTAAAATCCTTCTAAACTTGGAGCTACACACATGATGAAGGAACCTCTTTCCTAGGATTTACACACACTGAAACGGATCAGTTTATACAGAAATATACATTTATTAAAATGCTATCTTTCATTTATATTAAATGTTCAGAATAGACAAATGTATGAAGATGGAAGGTAGATCAATGGTTAGTTACCTAGGGCTGGTGAGGGAGGTGGGGAAGGTGAATGAAAAAGTTCTAAGACTCATTGTGGTGGTGGTTTACAACTCTGGAATATACTAAAAGCCACTGAATAGAACACTTTACTTTTTTTTAAAGATTTATTTATTTGAGAGAGAGAGTGCGTGCATGCACACATGAGCAGGGGAAGGGGTAGAGGGGAAGGGAGAGAAACAAGCAGATTCCCACTGAGCACGAGACCAATATGGAGCTAGATATGGGGCTAGATCTCAGGACACTGAGGTCATGAGAGCCGAAATTAAGAGTAGGCCGCTTAACCGACTGAGCCACCCAGGTGCCCTTGAATTGTACACTTTAAATAGGTGAATTGTATGGTATGTAAATTACTACATCTCCATAGAGCTGTTATTTTTTTTTTTTAAGATTTTATTTATTTGAGAGAGAGAGTGTGAGAGAGAGAGAGCATAAGCAGGGGGAGGGACAGAGGGAGAGAGAGAAGCAGGCTCCCCACTCAGCAGGGAGCCCAGTTTGGAACTTGATACCAGGACCCTGGGATCATGACCTGAGCCGAAGGCAGACGCTTAACTAACTGAGCCACCAGGCGCCCATTAAGATTTTATTTTTAGGCAATCTCCACACCCAATGCAAGGCTCAAACTCACAACCCTGAGACCAAGAGTCATATGCTCCACCAACTGAGCCAGCCAGGCACCCCTGTTATTTTAAAATTTTAACTCTTCACAAAATTTGACAAATCATAATTATTGCATTATGGTCAAACTCCATAGGATATACCCCTCTGTCAGATATTCTTCCTGACCTGGCTGACCTCATCACTGACAGTCCTACACAGTCCTTTTATTAACAATCCAATTCTTTCCCAACAAATACAAACATCAAGCAACAGACATGGGGGGAGAGGTGCAGGGAAGTACAATTTATAAAAGTTAAAAATAATTCACACAGTATTTTTATGTAAGTGGTTTTCAAAATGGTTATTTTCATAATATAAAAAAAATCCTGAATAAAGTCATCTATTTATTATAGCATTTTGATTTTAAAAGAATGTTACTACTCTATCAGCAAACTACCCGTTATCTCCCAGCATATAGATGTAGTCTCATAATGGCAGTCTTTGAAATGGATGACCCTTGTAGAGTGTAAGGAAAGACACATTTATATTTATAGAATTTCAAAAATATTCTGCCCCATAAGAAGAACAGGGTTTAAATTAAAAAAAAAAAAAAAAAAAACCCTAGACCTCACATTATTTAACAGTGTCCATGAACCCAAGCCACCTCGGATGGAAGACCATGTTTGTTTGCTAGCATACTTTGGAAGAAGCTATGCAGAACAATAAACAAGACTGAATAATAAATTCACTTAGGTGTGTACTTTTTACACTACTTTTAATCCACATGTACCACTCTATTTAAGGATCCTACTCAGAGGAGCTCACAACTTGGTAAAGGCAGACTTAATCTTATCTTCAATGCTAGGCAATGTACACAAAGTAGGTGCAGTTCTCAATAAAAATTTGCCAAATGAATGGAGATTTCTCAGCTAATTAAGCCAACTGGCTGCTTACAGCTGGGTTTTCTATTTAGGAACCTTTGGAAAACCTTTTTCCCCACTAAGTTAGCTTAAAGAAGCACCTAGAACAATAGAATCTTATCACCCACTTCATCAGCCCAAATTGTAGCTCCCTTTTTACAATGAGCAACATAAGATTTGAGTAAAACCTCTGTATGTGATTTGATCATGAAGAAATGTCTTCCCACATTCCTCCTTGGCAGTCTCAAAGCAATTTTTAATGCTCTCTAGAGATTAAAAGAATCAATAAATGAGAAGAGATTAAGCGTAGGAGTATGTACTCCAAAAATATTTTAGGGTAAAGGCAGGTAAACTGTTCAGGGACACCGGTTTTGACCAGTTTTTGAAACGTTTTGTACACAAACATACTAGTGGTAGCCTTGTACTCAAGAGCATGCAAAGCTCTGGTGATAAGGAAAAAAATGGTTTACCTCTAAACACACACACACACACAATTTCCCCAAGTAAAACAAGTTGAACTTCTTTACAGCTTATGGTTTTTCAGAATACTGGTGGGATAACAAAAGTGCTCAAGTACTTTAAGCAACAGCAAAAAATAAATCAAATAAATAAATAAAATGAAGAGAGTACCTAGAACTTTTGTTAATGGTTTAGCAAAGTCTACAATCATAACAAACACAACCATACTGTAAGTCAGAGCATAGTTTGTGCTGTAAAAGGGTTTTATAAGAGCAGGAAGAAAGAGCAATCAGTTATGATTAGAATAGAAGAAGAGCTTGCAGACAAGGTGACATTTGAGCTGGGTTAGATGGATGATCTCTCTAGTGAGGTAACTACAGTTGAAATTCAGAGCACTTGCTCTGCCCCCAAAAAAATATTTTATAGATAAAAATAGTCCAAGTAGAGAACATACACCCAGCCAACCCCCAAACATACTTTATCTTTTAAAATTTCTTTTAAAATATAAAACCTGCTATATAAAGCAATGAAAACTTTCCCACCTCACCTAGATTTCTTCTATTATTCCACTATCTCTTTACCATTTGAGCATGAATCCTCTGTCCCTGTCACTTTGCACTTGTTACTGTGCTGAGATACACATGATCTTTTTCCTATGGATGATAATTTTGCATCTTCCCATTAAACTGTTATACCTTTGAGAGCAATAACCGTAATCCATTTCTATTTTATCTTTTCATAATACTTCTTAAATAAATACATACTCAACAGATACTGTTGACAGGTTAAACCTAGTTCTAATAACTGACAATAAGCTATCACTATCACAAAAGATGTCTGTGGAACAGATATTATAAACAATTAAATCACATTTTTTGCAAAGAGAACAAAAAGCATCTAGACTAATAATATCTACTCCCAGACAATGAACTAGTTGCTCTGCTTTAGTGTAACTTGTTCAGAAAGGGTGCATGTTTAAAAAAAAAAAAAAAATTAAATCTCTCAAGCAGCCTTTATAGAACATTATCTTTCTTTGTCACAAAGTCCTAAGACAACACTGTTATTGTGACAGTGAATTTGTAGAGAAATGAAGGACAGTCCTAGTTCCCAAGCTCTCAACGGACAGTTCACAACTCAAGAAATGTCTTGGCAATGTGTATACATAAAACAATGTGTTTAAAACAATATGAAAAGCACAAAGGAAAAATGTTTTCCAGGAAGCATAGCCTAGCTATTTCAAAGATAATTCTTTCTGAATGTGCTCTTTTAAAAGTTCAGAAATTCTCTCCTCTATTGTTTAAGCTGGAAGTAAACAAAGATAGAAATTTGAAAACTTGTTTTAATCTTCTACTTAACTATATTATGAGATGGAAAGGGAGATTATGCCTGCAAGCTTGCCTGACATCCTTATCACAGAAGAGGATCAAAGGGGAGGGACAAGAGGAATATAGGTGTAACAATGCCAGATACCATCAAGATTACTACCAAAGAACACGTTTTTGTGTGTCTGCACTTCCTAAATTCTGTGGGAAGAATAGAGTACTTCTCAAACATTCTTATCCAAAATTGGCTTTCAGTTTGCCTAGTTTCTCCTTCCTTGTTATTGCTGAGCCTGTGAACTGATAATGTTCCACACCACTCAGAAAGTTACTACATAGTGCGTTAATCAAGGAACACTTCAGGACGTTTAGTATTGCTTTAAAAAAAAAAAAAAAAACCACTGAGCCAGGCATTCCAACAAAATTCACTCTTCCAAAGAAGTAATTTTACAAAATAACTCAGAATGGAAGAAAAGACAGGATGGAATGCTATTTTTTTTTTTTTTTTAAGATTTTATTTATTTGACAGAGAGAGACACGGCGAGAGAGGGAACACAAGCAGGGGGAGTGGGAGAGGGAGAAGCAGGCTTCCCGCCCAGCAGGGAGCCCAACGCGGGGCTCGATCCCAGGATCCTGGGATCATGACCTGAGCTGAAGGCAGACGCTTCACGACTGAGCCACCCAGGCGCCCCTGGAATACTATTTCTGATAACGAGTAGCAAAAACAAAAACAAAAAAAGACTACAGAATAACACACCCACAGCTACTTTGTTTATAGGCTTGTAACTTGCACATGCAAGTACTCTACAAAGTATTGCTCAAGAAGAAACTGTCAAAAATGAATGCTTATGAAAACATTCCTTTTCTAAATAAGATCTCGAACAAGGGCTGTGCTGTTTCTAAATTATTTCTTTAGCAAGTATTCACAGGTAGAGCAGAGCAATAATGCTCAGGATGAGAAAAAAATCTTGTTTTATCAACAGTAAAAGTTGTTACTAATTATAATGCCTATGAGTTCAGTACTAGAAATTACGGTAGTTATCTGCTAGACAGAACAGTACTTTACAAAACTGATTATTCCTGAAAAAAAGTACTTTTTTCCTAATCCTACAGACCCTAACAACCTAGTAGGTTGGTTTTGTTGTTGTTTTCCTTCCAAAAGAACCTCCGCCAGTAAGTCGAGGTAACCTTCCGCAGTTCAAAGGTTAAGGCAAATTCAGCTCTATGTAGAGTTCTTGCTCCTCATCAACATAGCTCCCCCACCCCCCCCTTTTTTTTTTCTTTTTTCTCTTCTCATATTATCTTGGCCTGAAAGAGGTTAATGCTCCGGTATAATTGCAGATCCATGAGGGAAGCGATTTTAGGTGCCGAGGAATGAAACTGGGATGGGAAGAACGATCGACAGCAATCAAAAACCAGCTCGCCCTAGAAATCATCCTCTCCAAAAAGGAGGAAGAGAGTCTCTGCCCAAAGAACCTGCTGCCTGGAAGCCACAACTTCCATCAATCGGCAAAGTAAAGTTGCAAGAAGAGCTCAGCGCCCAGGCAGCCCGCGCCGGTGCGGAGACCGAGGTCAGCAAAGACACTCATCGGGCCCGGGCGGCCCGCGCGAGCCCGGGCTGCGGCGTCGGTGGGGCCGACTCCGACTCCGGCAGGCTCCGGGTCTGGGGGTGCGACCGCGAAGAGTGGGCGGAGAAACAAGAGCAGAGGAAAAGAGGGACAATGCTGGGCCGGGCCGGCGACTCCGCGCGCTCCGAGGGTCCCCCAGCGCCTCTTCCCGCCCGGGGCCGCCAGCTGCCGGGCCAAGTTTGCTTCTCAGCCCTTCCTTCAGGACCCGGTTGGCGAAGCCGTAGCCGCCAGCCTCCCTCCGCCCGGCCGCGGCCGCTTTCCTTCCCGCCGGGCGGCTCCCGCGAGTCCGCGGGGAGGCGGCGCGCGCGAGGGGAGCCGCGCGCGCGAAGGGGCGCCGGGCGCGCGAGGAGCAGGGGGCGCGCGAAGGGAGGCGGGCGCGCGAGGGGCAGGAGGCGCGCGAGCCAGCGGCGCGCGCGAGGGGCGCCGGGCGCGCGGGGGAGCGGGGCGCGCTGCGCTCCCCGAGGACCCGCTGCCGCTCCGGCGGATTTTCGGTTGAGGCGGGGGCTGCGCCGCCGTTTACGGTCCGTTAGGAGTCTTTGCCCGGGCGGCGCAGCCTGCCAGCCATCCTGGCCCGCCTCCCCCTCGGCTCCCATCAGGAAGGGCAGCCGGGCGAGGGCCGGCGACCTCGTCTCCTGCCAGGGCTGTGGCCGCCGGTCGGCGGGCATCCCGGCGCCTGCCCCTGGGGCTGGAAGAGAAAGTGAAATGAAGCGTCTTTCCCCAGGCAACACCTACCCGTCCCCAGTCCAAGTGCAGCTGCCTCGCTCCTCGGGCGCCGCCGGTCCCCGCCCTCGGGCCCCGGGCTCCGTTCTCTTGACAATGGCGCGTCCCCTTTAAGGAATAATCCGATCGGAACCGATGTGTGGTTAAACCTCCGACTCTGATTTTAACCGGATTTCTCTCTCTCCCCCTGAGCCCGACGGACGCCCGGCGGTGCTGCAAGCTCTTCCCACCCCTTCCCCGCCCCGCCTACTCCCTCGCCTTCCTGATTGGCGAGAAACACTACAACAGGAACAGCAATCCTCGCACTCCACTGGCCGGCCCGGCCGCCGCTCACCGCGGCCCCCACCCCCACCCCGCCCCTTTCCCCGGGTTGGTCTTTCCTCTAATCACTCTCTGTCCTCTACTCCATCGTTGCTTTGGAGAACTGGCAGTCAAGACTCACCCTCCCGCCTCCGGAAAGCGAACTTTATTTTTATTGGTAAAAGGACATCTTCCTGTGCACCTGATTGGGCAAGGAAGGAGTTAGTCTGCACACCCCTTACCCATTATTGCTCTCCCTTTACGGGTCTGAGAAATACAGCCGCAAAGTACTCCCTACTTTGCCTTCTTCTAAGCGCCTTTCCCTTTAAGTGGTGGTAGGGGTCGTGGACAAACTCATAGCCTGTATTGGGGAAAGCGGGGAAGGGAGAAGAGAAAAATTCAAAATCTTCTCCAGTTGAGTAATATATCCGGAGCTGGAATCCTGCGGAACCTCAGCATGCGGTCTAGTGAATGGACTGGTGAGAGTGAGTTAGAATACCTGAAATTCTGGCACTAATTCCTATTGAGAGTCCCTCAAGTTTTCACTCACTGCCCACTCTACCCCCATCGTCGATTCGACTGGCTTCTCGCTACCCCGAAGAGCTTTAGTAAAGGTAGCTGCAAAACTGGAGGTGTCATCTCGCAATCGTTCATTTATTTTTTTTTTAAGATTTTATTTATTTGACAGAGACACAGCGAGAGAGGGAACACAAGCAGGGGGAGTGGGAGAGGGAGAAGCAGGCTTCCCGCGGAGCAGGGAGCCCGATGTGGGGCTCGATCCCAGGACCCTGGGACCATGCCCTGAGCCGAAGGCAGACGCTTAACCACCGAGCCACCCAGGGGCCCCTCGTAATCGTTCATTTAAAAAAAACCACTTAAATCATTTCCATTAAAAAGTTCCGCTTAATTCACGTCCTCTGTGTTGTCTCGGCGTTCCTCACGAAAGCTAAGTTACTCTTCTGAAAAGACTGAATAGATGGTGCCTCTCATGCCAACCTCAAAAGTTAAAGACCTCCGTCCCCCTTGCTAGAACTGTAGCAGGGGGAGCCCAGGTTGAGCCCAAACGGTCACCAGAAGGCTATTCCTTTAGGGAAAGAGGGAGTCTGGCACCGGAAGCTTGACCTTGCCGCAAAACCTGCCCCATGAGAAGAGAAATTCTTCGACAGTCTGGTGGATTATGCTTTCCCCAGTTTCCCACCAGAGCTGTAAGAACCGAAAGAGTTGTCACTACTACAGTTGGGTACAGCTAGTGCTTTTGTACCCATCTAAGACTGTTAGGGGGAAACGGTTAAGTGTCCTGGCCCTGTTTGCCGAGCAACTTTGAGAGCCTTCGGACCTCAGGATATTTAGTGCATTTATAGGGGTAGCTCAGTGGAACCCAGTGGTGCCTAGGAAGTAGCACCTCTCAGCGGTACCCTAGAAGGGAGGTTAGTAGCAGAGAGGGGGAAATAAACATCGGTAGCTCAAAGGACTTTTCCGTGAGTTCAGCTCAAAAATTTTATGGACATACCCATAAATATCAAAGGGTGCGCAAAGGGCAAGGCTGTAGGTCATTCAGGTGTTTCTACTGGGGGCAAGAGACAAGGAAATACTTGGGTTCTATTTGTATGGCCTTCAGAGATGCTTATATAAATCTCTGAAGTGTCTATTACTAAACCCACATTTTCAGCCTATTCCATTTTGTTTTTTGGTTGTTAGCTTTTTTTTACTATTGTCAAGATAAAACCGGTTTTCATCTGATTTACAACTGTCAAATTTTGAGACTGCTTCTGGGTTCTGATATTCTATATTAGAATATAAATGGAATAAGAATATTTTATATTCTAGGGCGCCTGGGTGGCTCAGTTGGTTAAGCAACTGCCTTCAGCTCAGGTCATGATCCCAGGGTCCTGGGATCGAGTCCCACGTCGGGCTCCCGGCTCAGCAGGGAGCCTGCTTCTCCCTCTGACCCTCTCCCCTCTCATGCTGTTTCTCTCCCGCTCACTCTCCAATAAATAAATAAATAAATAAATAAAATTTTAAAAAAAGAATATTTTATATTCTAATATCTAGTATGATCTTCTAGAAATAAAGACATCTACTATTTCCGATGTGTACACAACTATAGGTTTTGTTCAAGGTCTAGGTGATGTTTTCAAGTTCTTTGTAAAACACCTGTTCTTTGATGTCCAGATTGTTCTGTTACACTAGCACGTTGGGCTCGGTAACTCCAGAAGACAGTCTGCAGTAACCTCTAAATTCTCTTCCCTACACTTAACCAACCATGCTGAGATCACCACCTTACAAACATAATTTATATTATTTTTCTCTATTTCACACTTGCCCACATTAGCATTGTTTATCACTTTTTAGCTCATACACCTAACCTCCTCCTCCTCCTATTAGTATTCACATAGAGGAAAATTTTAGAAAATCTGCAAACCTAGAGCTTCCAATATGCAAGTCATTCTTAAGAATGTTCAGTATTGGGTATTTACCCCAAAGATACAAATGTAGGGGTACATGCACCCCGATGTTTATAGCAGCAATGTCCACAATAGCCAAACTGTGGAAAGAGCCAAGATGTCCATCGACAGATGAATGGATAAAGAAGATGTGGTGTGTATATATATATATATATATATATATATATATATATATATACACAATGGAATATTATGCAGCCATCAAAAGGAATGAGATCTTGCCATTTGCAAAGACGTGGATGGAACTGGAGGGTGTTATGCTGAGCGAAATAAGTCAATCAGAGAAAGACATGTGTCATATGACCTCACTGATATGAGGAATTCTTAATCTCAGGAAACAAACTGAGGGTTGCTGGAGTGGGA